>NW_023412784.1:0-1764 GCF_903995425.1 Onychomys torridus
GAAAAACCCATAAAACTTAACACTAACGCTAACCCTAACCCATGACTCTGACCCACTGACCTTGACCCTAACCCAAACCATAACTATTAACTCTAACCCCTGATCCTGACCTATTGACCCTGACCCCCAACCCCACACTGCTGAGGCAGTACAACCCTGCCAAAAGTCAGGTCACCTGCTGAGGCCCTGGACACCTGCTGAGCCCCTGGACACCTGCTGAAGAAAAGGGGAAAGTCCTGAGGTCACAGGACACCTGGGAAATGGAGTCCAAAATGTCATGGTGCTGTGGAGAAAGGCATTCTGGGAAATGGAGTCCAAATGATGCTGTAGTGAAAGGAATCCTGGGAAATGAAGTCTGTAATGTCATGATGCAGTTAAGACAGGCATCTAGGGAAATGGAGTTTAAAGCATTCTGATGGTATAAAGAGGAAATAGTAAGTTTCTTTCTGACTCAAAAGCCATGCTTGGAAATTATAGTTCAGAATAGATGGACAATTCAAAGAAAAGCATCCTGGGAAATGGAGTTCAACACAGAGTGATGCTATAGGAAAAAGTAACCCAGGAAATCATCCAAGAGGCATGATTGGAAATGTAGTTTCTAACAGGGGACCACAGCAAGGCAACATGGGAAATGAAGTCCAAAATGTAGAGACACCTAAGGCTAACTTAACCCTGACTTCCTGACCCTGAATCCCTGACCCTAATCCCCAGTGTCAAACTGTCCAGAGCACAAATACCTTGGCAAAGGTCATAGACACTTGGTGAAGGCACTGGTTACCTGCTAAACACAAGGGAAACTCCTGAAGACACAGGACACCTGTGAAATGGAGTCCACAATGTCATGGTGCTGTGCAGAAAAGCATCCTGGGTAATGGAGTCCATAATGTTATGGTGCTCTGGAGAAAGTCATCCTGGGAAATGGAGTCCACAATGTCATGGAGCTGTGGAGAAAGGCATCCTCTGTAATGGAGTCCTTATGTATTGATGTTTTAGAGAAAGGAATCCTGGGAAATTAAGTCCATATGTTGTAGAGAAAGCCATCTTATGTAGCTGAAGTTTTCTCCTGTCCTGCCTGGCCCACCAACAGGACCAATCTCTCTTACCTGCCAGTCCTGCAGCAACTTAGACCAAAGGGAGTAAACACACAGAGACTTATATTGCTTACAAACTGTGTGGCCATGGCAAGTTTCTTGTTATCTACTACTTACACCTTAAATTACCCCATTTCTATTAATCTACACCTTGTCCCATGGCTCATGGCTTACCAGTATCTTACATGTTGGTACACAGGGCGGCAGATGGTACCTGTCTCCTGACCCAGCCTTCCTGTTCCCAGAATTCCCATTTTGGATTGTTCAGCCTGTACTTTCTGCCTTGCTATTAGCCAGTCAGCATTTTATTTATACAGAGCGATATCCACAGCACTTCCCATGAGAACAGAAGTCCAGAATGTAATGATGCTCTAATGAAAGGCACCCTGGGAAATGATGTCCCACATGTAGTGACACTCTAAAGAAAGGCATCCTGGGAAATGAAGTCAAATTGTACTGATGCTTTAGAGTAAGGTATCCAGGGAAATGAAAATCACACATGTAGTGGCGCCATGGAGAAAGGCATCCTCAGAAATGAAGCCCAGAATATCCTGGTGCTATAGAGAAAGGCAAACTAGGGAAATGAAGCCCAAAATGTCATGGTGCTATGGAGAAAGGCATCCTGGGAATGAAGTCCCAACGTACTGATTTAGTAGAAAAAGGCATCCTGTGA
>NW_023412785.1:0-9849 GCF_903995425.1 Onychomys torridus
ACCCACCCAAACCTAGGATCTCCTGAGTTCTGAATCCTACTACCAGGGTAGCAGCCTGTAAAAGCACCATAAGCTGGTGGTCTCAATCCTTATCCAAGTAGGGTGATGGGGCTCAGGATGCAAAGATGCCCCGCCAAGGGTCATATGTAAGCTGAATTACAACAATAGCAGGCAGCTGTCGGGAACCACAGCTGGTACACAGGGAGGGGCAGATACGTGCCAGGGACAGAGGGCTGTGAAACTGACCTGGGAGCAAATATTTATCTCAGCTACACTCTTAGTGAGCCTGGAGTGCAGATAAGATTAGTGTGACACTGCAGATAAATGCAAGTTCAATTTCACCTGTTGCCCGGGCCTGTCTGTGCACTGGCTCCTAGTCACCTGCCTGCTCAGCATCAGAAAGCAGAGCCATGCTCTGTGCTACTTTCCCGCCATGGTCTCAGCTGGAGTTACCACTGCAGTCAACCCAGCAAAAGAAAAGAAATGCATGCATTGGGAGCACAACAGCTGGACCCTGGGAGTGGTCAGCAGGGAGGCAGAGCAGGGAGGCCTGTGGAGCACCCTGGCTGCTCTTCAGGCTCTCCACTCACCTTCATCCTGAGCACTCAGGAAGCCCCTCTCCAGACTTTCAGTGTTCTCTCCCTGTCTCCCTGTCTCCCTCCCTCCCTCTTCCTCTCCCTCTCCCTCTCCCACTCCCTCTCCCTCTCTCTCTCTCCCAATGTCTCTCTCTCTCTCTCTCTCTCTCTCTCTCTCTCTCTCTCTCTCTCTCTCTCCCTCTCCCTCTCTCTCTCTGGCTTCCTCAGTGCTCACTAGTGGGCACCTCAGTGAACTGTGAACTGTGAACTCCAGCTTCCTTCAGCTCACATCTCCTCTTTCCTAGCCCTCCATATCTCCCTGGAAGTTGCCATCAACTACCAACCACCAGGCTGCACCTATGCACTCATACAGCCATTACAGGGTTTAATCTCCAACCCCAGTCTGTTCTGGAGTCCATTGTCTTCCAGTCATACCAAATTCAGTACCCACATCCAAGATGGAGCCTAGACCCCATACACATCCACAGACTCTTCCTTCCCTGATTCCTATGCCAGTCCGTGATTTCTCCATCACCTAGTTTCCATGGCAGGAAATGAGGGTCCTCTTCTCACCTCCTTCTGGCACTACCTCACATCCAAACTGTGCTCCACTATCCCCAAAACATACCTGCCTCCCATCTACTATTGGGTCCAGCTCAAGCTTTACACTCACATGGACCACACTGAGTTCTTAGACACTCTCTTGCATTCACTCTTGGCCTATGCCCTCACCCAGGTGTCATTCATCCCATAGCCAGGTGCTCTAACAACCCCAGCCATATCAGCTCACCTATCTCCTAACACCCTGTATGGCTTTCAGGTTCCTTCTAGTAAAGTCAGGGCCTTGAAGCAGCTGGCATGTCCATCCTGATCTGCCATGGACTCTACCCTAGGTCCCTCTGCTCTGGACCTCTCCCTCTGATTCCTATCTCACAGGTTCCCAAAGAGCCCACTGGCCTCTGCTTTAAGCTCTCCACCTGAACATGGGGCAGACTCCCTAAACCTCCTACCCACCATCAGCAAAGCTCACAGCTTAGTCAATGGTCCTGGGTGGCTGACTTAAATGTCTGGAATGTCTGGTGGGTAACTAAAGCCTCATAAATGGTGCCATCTAACAGGTCCTTCTAAGACTGTTTCCACCCATCCAAGATCTCACTGTGCACACACTCAGCATCCGCCATCCCAAGCCCTGGATTGTGGTCTATATCAGGCTCATGCTGAGTGCTCTGTGAGTTGGCCCACCAAGGGTCACTAAGCTCAGCTGAGTGGATTCCTTGTGTTACTGGTGTCAATACTGTCCTGCAGAGTAACATGTTGGCTACAGTCATTCCTAGTGTATGGGACCAGGCTTTGAATCCTGATAGTCCCTTTTGGATCCTAAGCCTGTGACTATTGCATATGGAAAGAGGGGACTGGCATCTGGTTTGAGAGACCTTCACTCCACAAAGCCCTTTGTCTATATAAACATGACTATAGCCCTTTGCTTTCTTTACCATTGCCATCTGAATATGTAAATTAATTTGTGGGCTGTAACCATGGCTGCCCTCAATGATGTGTAAGAGAGAAATCCCACGCTGTTCCTGTAGAGGAAGGAAGAGAAGGCCCCTAAATGGAGGGTCACAACCACTGGGGGCCCTCAGGATAGGTAGAGTGTAGGAGCTTAGAGAGATGGTAGCAAAGCCCATGATAGGGACGAATGACTAACCACAGGACTCCCAGTGATGGAGAGGAGAAGGACTCCCAATGATGGAGAGGAGGACTCTCAGTGGTGGAGAGGAGGAGGACTCCCAGTGGTGGAGAAGAGGAGGACTCTCAGTGGTGGAGAGGAGGAGGACTCCCAGTGATGGATAGGAGGAAGACTCCCAATGATGGAGAGGAGGACTCTCAGTGGTGGAGAGGAGGAGGACTCCCAATGATGGAGAGGAGGAGGACTCCCAGTGATGGAGAGGAGAAGGACTCCCAGTGATGGAGAGGAGGAGGACTCCCCAATGATGGAGAGGAGGAGGACTCCCAATGATGGAGAGGAGGACTCTCAGTGGTGGAGAGGAGGAGGACTCCCAGTGATGGAGAGGAGGAGGACTCCCAGTGATGGAGAGGAGAAGGACTCCCAGTGATGGAGAGGAGGAGGACTCCCAGTGATGCAAAAGAGGAAGACTCCCAGTGGTGGAGAGGAGGACTTCTGTGACACACAAGGGCTTGACTGGACTGAAGCTCAGAAGTTTGTCTCCAGGATCTAGTGCCCACATCATGAACAAAACTCTAGCCTAGAAACCAGGAGACTCTTTCTGTTCCTGGATCTGCCATCAGAAGCTGTAAGTCTAGACAGGTCTTGTGGCCTGTTGGGACCACTGATTTTTCTTCTTGCAGGGAAGTAGGTTGAACTGGAAGCCCACAAGTCACCTTTTGGCCCTGATACTCTACCCTCCTATGAGTCACTCCCGGGTTCCGGTGCTTTGTCACTGGAATGAACAATTGGCAGCTGGGGCACAGAGTTCACAGGGCATCTTGCTTCTGGCAGGATGCCTGATGACCTTCAGTGGAGGGGCAACATGAGGCAGGGATTTTCCCGTATCTGGGATGAACACATCCTCCAACATGTGGCACCTGCGTTCAAATGGTGTTCTGCAAGGCTGGGCTCTGCCCCTAAATGCAAAAACAAATAAAGCTCAGGCTTGGCATTGCCAGAGCAATTCTCCAGATTCCTGGTCAAGTTGGGTCCTGCACACAGAGGACCGGGCTCACTGGGAACTTGACTTTGAGTCACCACCAGGCCTTCCAGAGCCCATGATTCATGATCTTGTTATTTGGAGAAAGGGTCGCCAAACTTCCAGAACACTCCCTCTTCTTGTCATAAACTCCACCCCACACTTGGCAATTGGGAATCTTTTGTTTTGTCTAATAATACAGCCAACCCCAATCCCACGAACAGCCCAGATAGGAGTATAAGTAACAGAACTTAATACAGTGGACCAGATCAGCATGGCTTGTCACAATAGGGCCCAGAATTCAGGTGAAACACTTATAGAGATAATCACCAAGGGACTAGGAAGATCGCTCAACTGATTAAAGTGCTCAGCTTAATAGCACAAAAACCTAAGTTCAATCCCCAGAACCCATTTTTACAAAAGTTCAGGCACAGTGGTGCATGCATGCAATCCCAGAACTGGGAGGCAGAGATAGGTGGAGCTCTGTGGCCCCTGGCCTACTAGCCTAGCCTAGTTGATGAGTTCTTGGCCACTAGAAGAACCCCTGTTGCCCAAAATAAAGGAGGACAATGCCTTAGGAACAACACCTGAGATTGCCCTCTGACCTCCACATGTATGTGCTCACTTACCTACACCAATCTCTCTCTCTCTCTCTCTCTCTCTCTCTCTCTCTCTCTCTCTCTCTCTCTCTCTCACACACACACACACACACACAACACACACACACACACACACACACGAGGGAGACACAGATGGAAAAAGAGGTAAAGAGACTGAATTGGCAGAAAAGGAAAACAAATGTCCAATAGAAAGTCAACTGTGTTAGAATATACATTGTGACCACAGGGATACAGCGTGTCTGCCAATGGTGCCTGTGTGAGCACTGTGGGCTGGTGAGTTGTGCATTGGAAACATTTGAAATTGTGATAGAGCCTGTCACAGGCCTTTGAAACATCCACATAGCCCTGCCCTCAGCTCCAATAAATACAAAACAACACATAGTCAGTCCACTGGAGAGGTCAAGGAGAAGTATGGAAAGTTCAAGATCGACCTGGACAACTCAGCCAGAATCCTTCTCAGAATTAAAGGAAAGAGAGAAGACTGGGCACGCAGCTCAGTGGTGGAACACAAGCAAAGCTCTAGACTCACATCCGTACAAAGAGACAACAGACAACAACAATGGAAAAAACAGCCCCACAACACTCCTTTTGACAAGTCCATGTGGCAGGGCCTCATCTGCAGTGACAAAAATGCCAGGCCCAAGAAGTGATCCGGAATTGTGGAACATTCATCCAGTAGTAAGAAAATCCTACTTCCGAAGAATCTTTAAGAATATGGAAGATTCACGTGATCTCAACCTTGGAGGGGGAGAATATGAAATTCTAATAATCTGTAATCACAGCCTTCAAAAACTATATGCAGAGAAGCCTAGAAGGAGCTAATTAGTGGATCAGAGTTCACCACACTAGGATTACTGGCTCTTTTACTCATTTTAAGTATTATTGTATTTTCAAGATATTCTATAATAATCATGTATTATTTTATAATTGTTGACATTGATTGGTTTTGGTTGGTTGGTTCATTTGTTCATTGAGACAAGTTCTTACCATGTAGCTCAGGTTGGCACAGAATACTTATCCTTCTGCCTCAGTATCCCGAGGGCTTGGGTTACAGGTGACTGGCATCATAATTAACTCTAACAAGTTCTTGTAAAGCTATGACATTGGGCTGCGGCTATAGCTCAGTTGATAGAGTGCTTGGCTCACAAGCATAAGGTCCTAGATTTGATCCCCAGCACCACATAAGTCAAGTGTGGTGGTGCATACTTTTAATCCCAGTATTCAGAAGGTGGAAGCAAGAGGATCTGAAGTTCAAGGTCATTCTCAGTTACTTAGAGGGTTTGAGGTCAGCCTGGCATTCATAAAACCCTGTCTCTAAAAATAAAGCTATAATACTATGCACCTATTCTTAATTTTCTAAAACACTGATATCAAGTGTATATCTAGTTATAAGGATATACCTTCCACAGGAGTACAACCTTAGCATATACCCCAAAGAAGCAAGTAGTACTAGATACTGAAGAGCTGAGCCAATCAGCAACCTGCTCTACCCGCCTGCTGCCCCTACACCTGTGTGTTCTCTGTCTACCTGATTCATGCTTCCAGAAGGAAACTCAGGGAAATCTCACCTCCTATAGGCACTCCAGTCCCCAGTGCAATTCCTAGAGTGGAGTAAACATTCCACATTGTGTATATATAAGTGGGTGAGTGGGTTGGCTGAAAGAATGGATGGATGGATGGATGGATGGATGGATGGATGGATGGATGGATGGATGGCGGGCAAATAATAGGCTGTAAATAGTTCCTTTCTGAATAAACATGAGCAATAACAGAAGGGAAGCCAGGGGTGTTGATGGGAATGGGCTACCCACTGAGCTACCCCTGAAGGAGAGCTGGAAATGAACACATACCTTGGGGACTGGCTGGCCCTTCCAGGAGACCCCTGTGGAAGGGACACCCTTTGCCAACACATCCCCCCCTTACCCTACCCTCTGGCTCCAGTCCAGTAATGTGTGTACTTCATTGCAACAAGGATCCCAGAACACTCCATTACGGTCAGACCTACCTTCCTGAAGCCATTCAGGCCTGTGAGACAGCTCCCTCAATTCTCCTGCAGTATCCGCAGCCCCACAGGTGGCTCACTGAGCTGGTGTGCAGGAGGCTTGTGAGGAAGAAGCTTACCCAGAGACTCATGCCACCATTCAACCTACTGCTGAACCAGGGAGCCACTGGCCATCACAAAGGGCCTGACCCCTCCCTGGAGAGCAGTTCTGGCAAGAAGGACTCATCCTCCCCCATCACAGTAGTCAAGACTCACAGTGTGACCACAGTGTTCTAAGACTGTTATCAGAAGGCCAAGGCCATGAAGTTTGAGGCTCCTCTCCCACATAAACTTAGAAAGCAAGTGGTGGGCAGTGGGGGGGGGGGCACTTGCATCCTTCCTCACTAGACCACAGGAAGACACTGTCCCTGCAGCAGCGGGGCCTTCCTTCCACAGTACAGCAAACCTCACTAAGTACTCAGAGCCCTTCTGGAGATGGAAGGGGAGAAGATGCAGAAATATTCCCTTTCTGCTACCCCACAAGTCTCTATTTTCCAAAAAGATCAAGGACCGCTCCTTGGGACCTGAAACTTTGTGGCTTGGTAGCTGAGTCAGTGAAGAGGCTTTGGTTGGAGAAGAAGCACCTGAGTTTATGTCTGGAGTTGGAGTTTGTGACATGCCACAGAGAGAATGGCTGCCACCTGCTCTTCACATGCAATCTGCCATTAAGTACCTCCCTCCCCTCTTCTGGTGCTTCATGCAGACAATACTCTTCCCCACCCCACCAGCCCTCACATACCTTTGAGTTCAGGTTCAAAGGACAAGACGTCAACATCAAGAAATGTTGAGTCAAGTCAGAGCTGTGCCTGGTACCCACGTGCTTGAAACAGCAAACCCTGAGGTAACCCTCTACATCGGCCATGGCTGCAGTTCCCCATGTGTCCTTCCTGACACCATGTTCCAAGAATACTAGTGCTGCATTTCTTCAGAGTGCTGTTGAGAAGCCAACCCCAAGAGGTGTGGTAAACCCCATCTTTCTCAGCTTCGGTTATTCCTGAATCCTCCTTCGAAATCTTAGGAAATGTCTTTGCATGTGACCAAGGCTTATAAACAGGGAGCGATGACCATGAGCTCTTATAAAGGCAGGATATGGTGTGCTCCAATGGGGGTATGAGCTTCCTAGTTCAGGTGTGCATTGGCTGTGCTGTGGTAGTAACAAGGCAGGAATACTATTCTACACCCTCAAAGAAGCCTGGTCCTTGTGGAGGAGACCCACCAGGGTCTCACATTTCCCATGGGAGCTCTCCAGCATGGGTAGTATCTCCCCAGCAAGCATGAGACTCCTTGCTCCTATACACCATTCTTCCAACAATACCAAGACACGCTTCTAACTCAAACACATGCTTGTACCAATCCAAGCCTTGGTGGGAAACTAATATAATAATGTGGGTCAGCTTTTCAGGACCATCAAAGTCATCAGTCTTTGATAACATCTACCAAAGCCACATCTGGAAGTACATGTATGCCTAAGCCCTCATGTGCATCTATGGATGCTAGAAGCTGAGGACGCCTGGCCATAGTACCCTGATGAGAGCAGGGAGAGATGGGAATTTAGAAAAGCTTTCTGGGTCCTGGATTTGTTGAGAGATTGGTAAGCGGGGATCTAGCAAACACCTTAGTCCTCCAAAGAACTCAAGCTTTGGAATGAGACTAATAAAAACCTCCTCCCAGGGCTGAGAGGGTTTAGCAGAACGGTTGCTGGAGGGTTCATCCAAGTGACTGTGGTTGATGTTTTGCTGTAGTGCCCAGCATAGCAGAACAGAGTGGGTCAATGCTGCTGAGATATATGGGGAAACTCCAGCAGAGACCTGGACAATCCTACTGTCCCTAAAGGGAACAAGTGTGAGAAGAAGCAGGGCACCTGCAGAGGTTGCAAACACTGGCACTTGTCACTGCTGTCCTGGTGACTGTGGCTGAGGATGTAGTCTTCTGAGGAACTGATGCCTCTGAGAAGCTGGGAAGCTTCAGACTTCAGAAGCTTCAGAAGCCCGCAGACTTCAAGGCCACAGTCTCCTCTAAGGCACACCTGGTGCATAGCAAGCTCACATCCACCGCTGGTGGCATTGACAGCCTCTTTCCTTCACTAGAGCAACGCTAATGGTCTTTCTAGGGAACAGGTCTGTATCCCAAAATGAATGTTCACAGCACTCAGCCCTCAGGCTCACTGGGACCCAGCAGCACCTGCCCTATAGCCGGGTCCATCAACACAACACAACCCCCATGACGTGCATCCTCTCTGGTTCTCCAGCTGCCTAGAAGGCTGGAGGCATGGAGAGACAAGTGCTAAGTCAGTTTAGCATGAAGGGGGAAATAAAGCATTGGAAAACCCCTTTGCTTTACTTCTACTCTAAAGTGGCCAATATTCCTCCTTCCCAGAACTTTGATCACTGAGACCCCAAGCATGCCAGGCAAAAAACTACCACTAAGCCACATCCTGGGCTCTTGCCCTGTCTCCAACACCACACAGTTATGAAGCACTAGCTGTGTCTGAGATGTGTTGGGAGCTAAACAGTACGATGAACCCTTAAGGGCATCCCCCACCCTCCTAACAGGTCAACAGGACAAAGCTACAGGCTGAGGAGGAAAGCATGCTAACAGGAAAAAAGGACAGCTGCCCCATGACAAAGCTGCTGCTTCATCACCCATTAACAGTTAAGTTCTCTCAGGAAAGAGATTGTTCCAGCCGACAGGACTCGGGGTTTAGCAGACTGACTGCCCAGCACACCAAGGTTGCATTGCATAGATGTGTATTGTCAGTTTTGCAAATCATTGCGCCAGCAGAGAATACTGTGACTATGGTTCACGGTCATAAAAGGAAAGCCATCTGAAACATGTCTGTTTAACCAAGGGAAGGGGAGGCAGGGAAGGAGGGGAACAGCTAAAGGTTATCAACCCATCCTGAACAGTTGATAATTACTGTGAGCGCTTTAGGGGATGAGAAGCAAACCCATTGAATGCTAATTCCCGTCATCATCACAGTGAGAACCCTCTGTCACCCCTTTCCTTTGATCCTGGAAGAGGCCATGCAGAATATCAGACTTAACCATTTAGGTGTTTCAGCTCTGTGTGTTAACCCATAAAAAAAATTGCACCAGCTCCCTGCCTGTCATCCTTTAATAAATCAACAGGTCCATCTCAGTGGCCTGAAGCCTAATGGCATTTATGAGTGCTGGCAAAGTCACTGGCCACTTAACCGAAGCAATTAAGCCGTGCCTCCCTCCCATGATTATAGGAGATTGACTAGTTATAACTTATTCTTTTCCAATGCAACTGACAAAAAGGTAATATTCACAGTTATAGATAATGCAGAATACTGGTATCAGAAATCACTTCCTGTAGCTGCTTGTCCCCATGGTGCACCTCTGAGATGGGATAGGGAGAAAACACTCTAACACAGACTCAGCTGTATTCTGCCTCAGAACCAGGCAGACCCTGTTACTTCAGCTTTCTTCTCGGAACAGGAGCTGGGATGTGGCAGTGCTTAGCCAGGAGTCCAAAATAAAGGAAGAACCTGCTTCATCCCCTGAAACCAGAAATCCCAGCCTCCCGGTTGCTTGCCTGAGTCACACAGTCCTGCAAGAGGCTGAATATGAAGTGACCCTAGTATTCTGTAGGTGGAAGGAAGCAAGCTTAGAAGAACCCTAGAATAGTTCCCTGAATCAAAGAGTGGCAAAGGCTGAGCAGCAAATGTTTCATAGGTAGTTTAAATCATTTAAATAAGTTAGAGTTTGCTTGTATTTCTTAAATAAAATGTTCACACTTGGGAGGCAGAGGCAGGCAGACCTCTGTGAGTTTGAGTCAGCCTGGTCTACAGAGTGATTTCCAGGACTTTACACAGAGAAACCCTGTCTTGAAAAACAAACAAAATTCACAGTTTTAAATCAAATATATAAAAACTGTTCCCAAAA
>NW_023412786.1:0-7661 GCF_903995425.1 Onychomys torridus
ATTATTGCAAGAGAGAAGAAGGTTGTGTTCGTTTGTTTTTCTGATCTGAGTAGATATTCCCTTACTTATGCTACATAGAGAAGGAGCGGCTCAGCCACGAGCTAACTTGTCTTCCTTACTCTGTCTTGGTTCATCCCAATGTATATGGTATCTTTCATAAGAAATGACACCAGGAACTGAGCACAACATGCTTTTCTTTTCCTGTAAGTCTAAATGTATTTTTTTTTTTAATTTTTACCTTCTCTGGCGCAGCTGCTGTGAACGTGGATTCTTTCCATCTTTCAAAAGGTATTTTAAATGCAACAGTCATCTTGAATCACATGTACAGACACAATACAGATCTGAAAGAATGTACAAATGTATATCACCCCTAAGGTTAAAACTAAGGTATTTCCTATCACTAATGCTATAGTGTAAGTTAGCTGGTTCTCAGGATTTGGTTTCAGAAATCACAAATTAATCCCCAGATCATTAGAAACAATTTTAAACTGATAAATCAGGAGTTAAAACTGTAATAAAAAAAGACAAAGATTTATCACAGAAATCCTAATCTCTAACAAGAATTCTACTACTACAATACTGTCTTAATTGCCTTTCAGTAAGATGTAATATACAATAGTCATGCATTGTAAAACCAATAGATCTTAGTTATGTGATAAAATAACAATTCAATGGTAATGGGAAACAATTATTTCCAGGTCACTTCATTAGCAAATGCATCCGTGGCTCCAATGTGAACTTTTATAGCACTTAATGTTAGACCTAAGTTTGAGTTTTGTTCTATAGGTTAAGTAATTTCATGCCATTAATAAAACACATAGTTTTGTGAGCCGTGAATTTTCTAATTTCACCTATTGTAAAATGAATGAGTGTTGTAAATCTTACTTTTTTTTCTTAAAGATGAAGTAAACAATTAAAGCAGCAAATGGGTGATAGAATATGCTGTCTTACACACTGGTGTAAGGTGTGTTCATCAGAGATTCCTGTACTTCTCTGTGACAGTGATGATCATGTCTGGCTTTCTACTTTGGCTCTATAGGAAAGATGAGTAATTGGCTTGGTTTTAGGTTCCTGAACACTCAGAGCAATACAATCCAGGGATGGAACAATGTTATGGGGTTCTGACTGAAATGGCTCAAAGCATACCCATGTGTCAGGGCAACCCAGGGCAGTTAAGAGCCTGGCAGAATGTGATTTATGTCAGCCGCCCTTCTCTCTTGTTCATGATGTGTAACTTTGGCCATTATGTTCCTGAGTTTTGCCATCTATAAAATTGGTAGTGCATAAATGCAAATTATAATTTACAATGTCTCCTTTCCTCACACAACTATCAGAAATAAAGTCACATTAAACATATTGAAGGTGATTTGGAAGCAGAAAGTGTTTGAAGCAGATGTGGGGTTGCTTTACTATTGCAGTTTTGGCAAGAACTTAACAGGGGGGTGTACTTGGCTTAAAAATCCATATTTTTGGCTGTGTGTCTATGAGACATTACATGGCCTTTCCAAATCTTTGCTTCTTTATTTCCATAATGGAAATTATGAAGATGTTTGTAGAGTCTTCATAAGACAAAGTGAATAGAGAATATAAGTAAAAACACTTCACCCTATAGGCTCGGGAGATGGCTTATCAGGCAAGAAAGCTTATTTCACAAGTATAACCCTCAGCACCCACGTGAAATGGTGAGTGTGTGGTGCAAGCCTCTAAACCCAGTGCTATGGAGAATGGAGATAGAAGGCTCCCTGGGTTTTGCTCCTTGCCAGCCTGGCTACCATCTCAATGAGAGACCATGGCCCAGGGGAGTAAAGTGGCGAGTGATTGAGCAGGACACCTAGTGTCTTCCTCTAGCCTCTGTATACATGCACAAGCACACAGCTTGCACTCATGGGTGCGCACACACGTAACAGACACAGGCCACACTCACATGCATCCCCACAAACACACACATGACCTAACCCGGTCTGAGATCCCAGTAGGATAGGTTTTTTTTGTCCCATATTTTTCTGAGTAAGGCACAGTATGCCTTCCCCTGCAGCACCCGTATTCTCTATTCCGTGGATGTCTTTTGATTGCTATCAAAATACTCAACTGTAGTTTTCCAAACATGCCAGAAAAGTGATATTCTAGAAATACACTGGATCTGAAAATATCCCATGGCCACTCCTGTCTATCACCCAGGGCTGGTCTTCAACCTTCAAATCTCTTTCTAAAAGAAAAAAACTATAGTGATCAGTGGGAAATTCACCCGCTCTTGGAAACGCTCCTTCTGAGTTCTCATTTGCAAGCCTTTGCCCGTACCTGTACCCTATGACTCTAGGGTACTTCCTCCTCTCCAGGACTTGCCCTCTTATCCCTGCCTAACTCTCATTTGCACCAGACAGACTTTCCCATCTCCAGGGTCTAGCCTCCAGCCTGTGTGTAGGCATTCGTCATGGCAAGTACCACATTAGACTACATTGGCTTGTTTGCTTGCTTGCTTCCTCTCGTACTGTGTGTTCCACACTGATGAAGAGCATGTGGTCTTACCCAGCATGGAGATTCAGACTGTTTCATAAGTGGAGAACTGGAAAGTCCACAGGCTTGTGCTCTCCCTCTGTTCCTCATCTGTGCTTCTTGGCACTCCTTGCCCCGTCTTTCCTAGTAGAAATTTCTTGCCTCTATCATTTATCTGCTTCAAGAGTAGGCATTTAGCAACTGCCATGCTTCTGGCCACTGTTGAATCAAAGAGGGAAAAAGAAACTGAATCCAACATTTGGAATCCGTTGCTTCCTTGCCAGCCAAGCCACGGAGCCAACTGGGGACATTTCCATCCAAGCCTTCCAGGTCTTCGTTTGCAATATTTTTCAGCTCTTATATTGAACAAAGTAAACACAGTGTCTATAGGCAGGCTTGCAATTTGAAAATGTATCTGAGTATAAATTTGGCGGGGGTGTACTGAGTGCGGGGAGTGGTGATCTTTTCCCAAGTGTTAGAGGATTACAGGCTGAAGAAGTAAGTCTCCGTGCAAATCAACTGAAGTCACCTTACTGCTGAGCACACTCTGCTCATGGATGTTGACAGGCCCAGCTTATTTTTAATTACCCGGCCTCATAATATACGTGAGTAAAAGTAGGAATGGAGACTTTGACAGGAGAGAAGAAATGTGTGTAATTCCACCCTTCAGAATGATTCCATGCTAACTCCTTCTAAATGGAGTGAGGCAATACATTTTCAAAAGAATTTTGGTGGGGCAATTTATGTGATGTGTGAGTATAGTCACAAATCAATGTGCCTTTTATGAGCCAAGCACACCAGAATGTGTATGTTACCACGAGTGCAGTTTCTCAAAGAGATCCTGTTGGCCACTCCAAGTTTTTTCCACTGATGCTGCCATTACCCGCCAGATTTTTGCAAGTCTTCATCTGGAATGACGTTTTCAGAGTCTGCCTGCAAGTCACACACATACACAAATGAAAATCCCTCCCCAAATCATAAAACAAGGAGGGGGCACTGTTTCTAATGACTTGCCTACTTTTTACTATGGCGTCTGACTCTGCTACTTTGAGTTCTTTCCCAGCTTATGGGAGTAGTGGAGCCGTCACTGGGGTGACCTCCTGAGAAAGTGACAAAGCACTGGCAGACCCTTTAGCACCAGAGGAGTTTTCTTTTTCTCAGCTAATGGTACTCTCTGAGAGGCAGCAGAGTCCGGCAGCAGAGACCTCTGCACAGTCGGCTTTTCATTTCACTCTGTACTTCGAAAGCCAAGCCTCAGTTTGGAGTTTGAGTAAAGTGTCTTCTAGTTCCTTGAACTCACCCCAAGGTGATCAGTGTCCATGATGTCCCCAGAGCTTCTGGAGAGCATGCAAGCCTCAGCTACCTGGCCGTATCTTCCCTGTGTGAATAGTTCCCTTCTTCTTCTATCAATGTTTGTACCCACCTGGGAAAGCTAAGCCATTCAAAATGATTTCCTTTCTTCCCTCCCTGTCCAGCTTACATCTTCTCTTCTAAACTTCAGAAAGATTTCTTTTCTAATGTGCAACAGACCTGCCTATACAAATAATACTGTGAGACAAATTAAAAGCTCAATGGGAGTCTGAACTGGGATTATTTTGGGCCGTTGGCAGGCAGCACTCCACTAAAGGAGGCAGATCTTGGGAGATGTGTGCTGTGGACAAAAGGAAGGCTTCAATACAAACAGAAGAAGCCCCCAGGAAAGTTGGTCAGGTGTCAGTAGCTTGTAGAGTTGGGGATGATGATGATGCCTGTCGCTATATAGACTTTTAAGTGATGGAGCCCTGAGATCTTAAGGTAGTGGTTCTCAACCTCCCTAATGCTGCAACCCTTTAATACAGTTCCTCATGTTGTGGTGATCCCCCCACCATAAAATTTTTTTGCTGCTACTTCATAACTGTAATTTTGCTACTGTTATAAATTGTAATGTAAATATTTTTGGAGACAGAGTTTTGTCAGAGGGGCCATGACCACAGGCTGAGAACAGCTGGGACCTAAGGGGTCTAACTGTGATTCAAAGTAAATGAAATCTCATGTAAAGCATTAAAGCTGAATTGCTCTTTCTGAATACCTGAAACATATTTTTCACTTAGGGAGAAGCCTAGTCTTGTTAGACTGAGTCGGGGGTGGGGTGGGGGGACAGTCCAATTGCAACTAAGCTACTGCTAAGGGCCAGAGGGAGGAAGGCTTTGGTCTCTTTCTGGGCTAGTACTTGGCATGACTTCCTGCCTTGCTTTTACTAACACCGTGTAAACCCACACCAGTCATAAGAAATCGAGACCCTTCCATCCTCCTGTTATAAAGGGGAGGAAACATAATCCAGACCTCGTAACGTTTTATTATGTTCATGAAGGTTTTTCTTTCCTTAATACTGGAGACTGTGAAACAAAAATTGTGACATGCCAGTAGTTTATTACTTATTATTTAGTTTGTTAAATTTAAAAAAAAAAAATTCTGTTGCTGTTGTGGTATGACTTTCAAATGATCTGAATACAACAAGTTCAGGCTTAGAATACAAATAAAGTCAACAGTCTTGGCAGGAGACACCCGTCACAAAGGGTAGGAGGGTGGTGGCAGTGCTCACAGTTCAAAGCCACATTCCTTTCTGCAGTGTGTCTTCTAGCATCCAAACTTAAACACATTGCAGGCCAGGCCTGAGCAGAGCAGCCTGGCAGGGATCGGCTGAGCTCGGGTGGTAACTTAGTAGGTCCTATGAGATGATGAGCCTGCCACTGGGCTGCAAACAGCCATGGTTATTGGGTGGACCCATGTAGCCAAGGGAAGACTTTAGATATTTTTTAAAGCAAAGCCCAAAATAAAAAAATGCCATGAGAAATCACCCAAGGTCTACAAACTAGGAACTTATGTGTTGCTTGGTTTTGTTATAGTTTTTTCCCCTTTTTTTGGACACAACTAGAATCAAATAAATCCCACCTCTGTGAGATAGACTTGGCCTTGGCTCATGAGTCTCCAATATGTACTCCATGTTGCTGGACTTTCTGTTAGAGAATATCTTTGTCATCAATTAGGAAAGGGGACTCTAGATGCATGGGAGGGGCTGGAGAGTAAGAAAGCAAAATCCACCAGAGTCCAGCTCACTCTCTTATCTTGTGTCATCATTTGAAGCAGCTACCTAGACAGACCTCACCATCCCCCATCCCCATGTCTCCAAAGATGATGTTGATGCCCAGTGGAATGGCACACGAGCGAGGGAAAGACCCAGTAATGACCACAGAGACAACTGAGAAGAAACAGCTGGAGATGTGACCAGGACTGATAGACTGTGGGGATTTCCACACATTTAAAGTGACAACACAAATACACTCTCAGTGACCCCTCAAGAGAGAGAAAACCATTGAAACCACACAAAAAGAACCGGGGTTACAGACAGAACAACCCTTCTTAAAGGAGATGACTCTGAAGGAAGCGAAGGAATGTTCCAGATATACTGGGTCTTTTTGTCTTCTGGCCTGCAGAGTCAAAAAAAATCTCATCCAGAGGGGGACCAACCCAGCTACCACCCAGGCTCAGAACCAGGGTTATGAGTTGGCCCACCCCAACATCTACACATCTATGATTTGCCAAAGCACATGAAAGACAGGCCAGGTCCTGCAGACCCAGCGCTGCAGGATCTCCATGACATAAGCTAACAGCAGGACATCCAAGAGGAGTCCCACTGAGAGTCCAGCAAAAGCCAGAGGCCTTGAACCGGACTAAAAGACTCTGCATGAACACTCACATATAAAGATGTATGAGCTGAGGGTACACTGTGTGATTGACTCACTGTGTCACACTGCAGTTTCCATGATGAGATGTTTTTTCTTTTTCTTTTCAATTTTATTTTATTTTGACTTTTTTGGAGGGGGGCATTGCAGGGCAGAGGGAAGAGGGCAGAGGCCAAGGGGTGGGGAGATGAATGGGATCAGGAGGCATGATGTGAAATCCACAAAGAATTAATAAAAAGTCAAAGAGGAAAAAAAAATCTCATCCCTACACTCCAAGGGCAAATACAAAGATCTTATATCTGCTTTGATGTGACGATTCTTATTATCTTCTAGTTCCATTCTGCTAGCAGGGCTACATTTACATTAACTTTGCCCTTTCTACGGTCAGAACGCAAAAAATGGATTCAGTGACTACTTGTTAATTGGGTTGCCTAAGGCATATTCATCTGCAATTTGTATGTAGTCTTGTATTTCTGTCCATTTAAAGATCTGCTTAGTTCCCAGTTTGAGTGTATGACTTTCTTCATATTTCTGTGTTCTCTGTGATCCTGCTACATTACAGACATTACGGTCCTATCCTGAACTGTCTCTTCGTATTATAAAATGGTATAATTATGATAAACATAAAAACAATCCTATCTCAAACCTAGTTTCATTCTTCTTCCCTTGCCACAGGCCTGTATCACTTATGTCACTTTAATCACAACAGATACAGTCCATCCAAAAAGGAATTAGGGCTCCACTTGCTGCTGGTTGTACCTGGCCACGACACATGGTATTGGTATTGTGTTTTTTCACTAAAGCCATGGAAATGGCCTGAGAATCTAGAGTTCATCATAGGGGTGCAGACTGAGGGGAAATAATGTAAGCTAGAAGAAAGGCTATTCACTGATGGGCTGAAACTCAGTCTGGGCGGTCTCTCAACCTGTGAGCCTGTGGAAGGAAAAGACACTATGGGAGATTTGCGTGTACAAGGGTGAGTAGCTCTGTGAGGATTACAGGGAAGGTGATGTGCTTTCACATCTAAGCACTTGCTTTCAGAACTCATTTTTGGATTTTTTTATAAGTAATAAAATGTCTGGTTTTAAGTTTTATTTTTACAAATACAGTTTTTCTTTTTCTTTAAAACCGTGGTTTCAGAAGAACTGTATCCATATGTCATAAGTAGATCATTTCATTTGAGTTTGAAACACCACCTTAATCTGTTCTTGCATGGCTCTCTATTATAATTAAGTCTGTAAGTGATACATGTGTGTGTAAAGGGGAGAGGAAACATGAAAAATTAAATTAGGTCATAGGTTTGAAGTGTGATTTTCTTTTCCTGTGGCATAGCCATCCCATTTTCATGACTTAAAAGGAGGATGGATCAAAATCATTAAAAAACGATGTACTTAGAATAAGTGTCCTTTCAAGAAAATAAACCAGCTATCCAAAAATGATGGCACA
>NW_023412787.1:0-10369 GCF_903995425.1 Onychomys torridus
GAGTTTCCTGAAAAGATATTTGTGTAACAATCTCAAGCATTGTTTTAAATGACAATTTCCATTCTTCAAAGGACATGGAGAGGAGCTTTAAACATTTCATTTCATTAATAGAAATATATATATTTACTGTATTTTGCTTATTTCATATTTTCAGAAAAAGACAA
Organism: Onychomys torridus; assembly: GCF_903995425.1. NCBI lineage: Eukaryota > Metazoa > Chordata > Mammalia > Rodentia > Cricetidae > Onychomys > Onychomys torridus. The sequence goes on from NW_023412787.1 coordinate 165, forward strand.
TATTCATGTATTCATTTTATATCATAAGTATATCAACTTTGGTGGGTTTATGTGCTATCAGTTCATAAAATCAGCTAAAACCAACAAAAACGAGAAATTTTGATATTCTAAACACTGTGTGAGTAATTGCTTTCTAATGACTGACAGTCTTATGAGTGAAATAAACACTCAAATTCAGCAAGTGAAATGTTACATAGATCAGTTCAAATGCAACAGAGACCCAAGAAATCAACAATCTCTGCAATGTGCAATGACCTGGAAATACAAGCAAATCATACAAGTGATTAAGTATCCCAATGGTGGCATGATATTTGGCAATAATTGACTTTACTACAACTTTAACCAGAAATGCTCATGAATTTATTGCAATTGTGCCACATGTCATTCAGAATTCTTGTTTATGAGTATGCATGAATGCGCATGTGTGAGTGTGGGTTTGATCATAGGTATGGAGTAGATGCATTTGCTTGGTTGCAGGTAAATGTGTTTGTGCACATGGATGTCAGAGGAGGATGTAGACTATCCTGCATTAGTCCACACACTTAGTTACCACCTGCCCTCAATTCTGATCCCCTAGTGTAGTGGGTAGCCATTCCAGCTTTGACCTGGAAGTCCCAACCTCCACTGAGGCTTCGGTAATGGTCACGCCTACAAGGCGGGGCTGAGAGAGGACTCTGAAGACTTGGGATGCAGATGCAGGGGCTCGCTTGGTTCCTGGACCCTGTATACTGGAGGTAGACTGAGCAGAGTTCTCCAGAGAACAGTGCCGGACTGTGCCACACCTTTCCCAGACCATGGAAACTACCCCTGCACTAGTAAGTTACCCCACAAAATAAACCTCCCTATTGACTATGTGGAGTGGCCTTCATAATTTCACCAATACCCTAGTATCAGAACCCTCAGTGGTAGTATTGGCAGGGAACATCCTCTATAGTCCTTCTTGCCTAGCTTTATGAAGGACCCTCAACCTACTGCTAATTTGGGTATAGACATAGGGAAGAGCCCCATCCTCAGGCTCTCTGGAGTATCCTAAACCTGTTCTATCATAATGTGCTGCCCACCCGTGAAGCCTCGATATGCCAAGACCCATGCAGATTTATCAAGCTCTCTTATGAGTCTGACTCACTTCTCTCCTTCCATACCACCCACAAGCAGGCCCAGACCCAGAAAGGCCGCACATCTATAAGCCCTTTTGTTGACTGAGACCCATGATACTCACTCTTTACCCTGTATGACTATGCCACACCATACAGATTATGGAGGCCAATATCATGACCATCTTTTGAATCTTACCCAGGACCCTTAACTCATCCCACCACTTAGACTCAGACCCAAGTGGTAGCCAGATCCACACACAGAAGTAATACATTTTGGGAAGGCCTAAGTGAAGGCCATGTGTTTTATCTTCAAAAAAGCACTAAAGGTGGATATTTCTCAGAGGGTTCTGCCTTTCCATGAAACATGGCAGTGTCTGCACATGAGGCTGCCTGCAGCACAGCTACACATGGGGATAAAGTGGAGACAGGGTCAAGGTAGGTAGCAGACATAGCACTAAATTGTGTCAGAGCATTAGGTGTTTCAAAGAGTTCCAAATTGACCATCAAAAATCAGTGACTTGGTCTTTGTTACTTTCCATAAAGGTTGGGATAAATTAATTCAGGCTTTTTTTTATTTCATTATTCTTTTAACCAATCTGATTAGGAGACCTTTCCTAGCTGATTTTAGACTCAACTCTTCCCTATCTTTTCTCTTATTCAAGTGCATCATATGTTCAACAGCAGGCTTTCACCTCTACCCACCATGCAAAGACGTGAGTCAGATAACCTATTAAGACTAAACCATCTTTCTGGGCATGCAGTCTCCAAAGAAGTTTTATGTTTGTCTTATTGTCTCCTAGTGGTCTTGTGACTGATGAGGGAGAAAAAATTATGGAATAAAAGAGACCTGGAACATGAGAGACTCAGCATGGGGATTTTTCTGAGCAATGTTTCAATGTTCCCAGGTAGAAAATATATCCCACGTCTTGATGCATTACCAGGCAGAGTGTCTACAGCACTCAGGAACCCAGAGGAAGGCACCAGAGAAGCAATAGCTGCTGAGTTTAAGGAGAGGAGACACATCAAATCAGGGCTACTGAGATGTCTATGAAAAGAAGAAGAGCCCAGTTGTCCAATGAGACAACGCAGAAGATCAGACAGACTAGTAAAGATCAAGGTCCTTGAACCTACCAAAGAGGGGAGAGCCTAGAGGAAACACACTCATCAGATATGAACTCATTTCCACCCAAAGACCACCATGTCAGACACTCAGGAGAAAGTCATAAATATACAAAACACAGAGGACAGACACAGTCTGTGGCAAGCTGTGTGTCAAGATGGTGGATCCCCAGTTGCCCATGTCCTTCAGCCCTTGGAACATGGGTATTAGTTTATGGGAATTTCCTAAGCCACCCTCTGTGTCAGAACCAGAATCAAGAATGCATAAAAAAGAGCCAAGGCAGGGCCAGAGATCAGATCCCTCCTAACTCACAAGGTCAGAGCCTCAAGGATGAAGGACAAGTCTCTAACCTCCTCTACACCTCAGTCATCCTGCATGGTAGTCAGGATGAGGACCTTACGCTAGGAATGAGCTACACCTAAACACTAGGCCCTTCCTTGCCAGTACATTGCAGTTCTGGTAGTTCTGTCAGAGTAAACAGTCATTTTATCCAACACTCTACCCTGTTGGTGCCACGTGAAGCAGGAGTGAACAGTGAAGAGAACTATGCATGGACTGCTACAAGTCCTGAAATATGAAACCGGAGGGCTCTGTTCTGCCTGCATCATTGGACCCTAACTGCTAGACTGCTATGGAATAACCCTTCTGTATACTGTGTGAATGTATATTGCTATAATTGGTTTAATAAACAAGATGACTGGCCAATAGCTCAACAGGCAAAAGTTAGGTGGGAAAGCCAAACTGAGAATGATGAGATGTGGAAGAGTGGTATTAGAGGAGGTGCCAGCCAGATGCAGAATGGGTCAGACATATAAAACTGGATATAGGTAAAAGCCCTAAGCCTCATGGGAGAATATTCATTAATAGGAATGGATTAAATTGTAAGAGCTAGTTAGTAACAAGCCTGAGCTATCCGCTAAACATTTATAATTTATGTTAAAGCTCAATGTGGTTTTTATGAAGCAGCTGCTAGTACACAGAGAAACTCTGCCTATACTAGACTATCATCTCCAGCTTTCTGTGGATATAAGAGATAATGTTGTCCTTCACCAGAGAGATTGGCTCTATCAAATGTTAGTACACAAAGTAAACACAATACATCATGGGCACTCCTCATGGTGAATCTCAACAGTCAAACAGTCAATTGGATGATACCCAATACTGACATGTGAGATTATATCTATTAGGTTACCTGAGGTGGGATAACTAATGAACTCTTCTTGGCATTATTGCTTAGGAAAGTGTGATGGTTATTGCTTGCCAATTGTTTGCATCTGGAATGAACTAAAACCCCAAAATGGAGAGCTTATCTGTGAGGAATTTTTTTCTTAAGTTGAAGTAGGAAGACCCACTTCTAATTTTGATCTTTGATGTAGGTAGACACTTCTTTAATATAGCTCTTTTGAGCTATGAGAAGACAAGCAATTGAGGCATGAAGACACGTGCCTTTACCTCGGGACTTGAGACAGGAAGCCACACTTTAATCCAGCCCACACCTCCTGCTGGAAGCCTATATAAGAACATGGAAGAAGGAAGTTTTTGCTCTTTGCCTGATTGCTCTGGTCTTGTTAATAAGTGCATTCCTTCACTGGTATTACAGCCTATTTCTTAAGTATTCCAGTGTATACTGAGACATCCAGCCTCATGGACATAGCAACTTCTGGATTCTTTGACTTTTCATTGCTAGTCAGTCACTGTTAGATTAGCTGGACTGCAGCCTGTTAGTCATTCTAATAAATCCTCCTTCTATGTCTATGTATAGAGAAATTCATTCTATACATTATGATACTCTAGAGAATTCTAGAGAACTGACTAATCCAGAAAGGATAAAGTACTATATAAAAAGAAGAAAGTGAGCTGAGCCCAAGCATTCATTCATCTTGGCTTTCAACAGGTATTGTTTCTTTACCATAAGCTCCTGCCTCTATAAATGGCTGTCCTGCAATTATCAGCTGTAACCTTAGACTCCATGGAATAAACAAGCCAATGATTCTTTAGCTTGTTTTAGTCACAACTGAGAAAAATAATTCAGACAGTCACAATTAAAATGAAGAGCTAGTAACCACAAACAAGAGCTTAGGAATTTGGTAGTGTCACAGGCTGAAAAGATATTCTCATACTCAGTCCTAAATGTCTTCATTAAACACTCCCTCACCCCAGTTTTAGGGAGGTATGTGGAAGAGGAGGTAGAAAGATTGGAAGAGCCAGAGTGTTGGATGACAACAAGGAAATACTGTCTTCTAGATATAACAGGACTGACACATGTATGAACTCACAGAGACTGTGACAGCATGTACAAGTTCCAGCCAGACTGGGCCCCAGTGCTGAGAGGGGGAAGTGGACAGGAGCTCCCATTCCTAACCAAGAAGCTATCTTCATTGGCAAACTCTTTCAAGGGAAAAATCAGCTTTCTCCAATAGAGTCTCATTAGTATATTAACCGCAATTAGGGTAGGCCCAATGCAAGCTGTAGATGGCCAACACAAAACATAATGTCTTGTAGACTTTTTGGGTCTCATATTGATTTTGGGGGGCATTTTTAAAATCTTATTGGTCTTTTGCAAGTATATTATGGTTTCTGAGTTGGTGTTTTTATGTTGCTTTTTTGAGTGTGTGTGTATTTGTTGTGCTTTTTCACTGACTATATATTGGTTTTCTCTTTTAATTTGCCTGTTTCTTTTCTACAGTGAAAGATAAAGATAGTGGATGGGTGGTGAGGTGGGGAGAATCTGGGAAGAGATAGGGAAGAGGAAACCAAGATCAGAATATATTGTATAAGTTTTCAAGAAAGAAAAGGAAACTATTCAAAACATTAAATTTTAAAAAGCAAGCCTTGAAAAAAGAGTAATGTCCTTGGAAATACTGCCTTCAATGGCAAACTACACTTTCCCCAGATACTGCTTACCACTGTGCCATTGACTGAAGAAAAGGATAACCCCCCTCCCATTTTCCTTGTCTTTATTGACATCTTTCGCACTCCCTGATCCTAAACACAGTGTGTAACATGACCACCCCTGGGCCCTTGCTCATTGGATCAAACCAGGAACACTGTTACCTAAGGTGAATTTCACCCTCAATCATGAGACACTGGAACTTTACCAGGTCCCTTTGAGGAACATGAGCTGTACTCCATCTGCATCACCCACATATGGGAGAATGTGGTTCACCCATTGCTGTCTATACCAGGTGAAGCCACCCTGACACATACAAGATGAGCGTTGATATCCACCTGTTCATGCTACTGAATGAGAGCCCAAGGTGACATCAGATGCATTTTAAATTCTGTGGTTGTGTTTACATTGAAGACTTAGATATATTAGCATTATCCTACATAGGAAAAATAGTCTTAAGCTTCTCTATAGATTTATATATGAAAGAAAATAATTAGCAACACTATATACAATTGGACAGAATTATGGAATTCCCACAACACCTTCCATTTTTATTGGTGTTGTTTCTGCAGAACGTCCTTCAGGGACGGGAGGTCCTTCCACACCCTGAGGGGGCAACAGCTTTCTCCTGGCAAATTTCCCTTAAGAATTCAGGAACTGGGAATGCATTATAACAGGGGGCCATGTCAGCCTCATGACAGAAAAAGAGAAAACTAACAATTGTGTGTTTGGTTATTTGATCTGATTGCTTGTTTCCAGGTAGAGTCATCAGACAGAGAATAGAGCTTCAGGTGGTTTACTGAACACAGTTTAAAATCAGTTAAGCAATACATGGACTGTGTAGGTAAAGTCTAAATTCATGGCAATATGACAACAGAGAATACTGGAAAGAGCCATGTATAGCAAAAGCCTAAGTGAAAAACACCTGCCCCATCTTCCATGCAGTGTCTGTCTCCCATTCTCAGAAGCGCTGATCTGACTAGAAGCCTGTGGGCGTTCTAACCTTTATTCTTCTGAATGTCTGTAGGTAGATGAGAAGCAATGCCCTGGGCATTAGCTTCTGTGGTACTCACTGCAGGGGCCTGATCTCTGCAGTTTTGACCTCCTGAAGGCAGATGCTGGGATGTGGGAAGTTAGGGATTACCAAGTGTTCAGGCTACAGAAGGTCTCTTGATCTGCATGGACAGCCTCATCACTTACCTCTGTGCCCTGGTTTATTCTTCCATAGAGTAGCACACAAACAAATAAATGTGCCACATGTGATGGGCTTTGAACACATATACTGGAGGTAAAGTGTGTATCCTAATATGGTAATTCAATAGCTTGTGCCTGTAGATTGGACTGAGCAATTGGGATACCTGTCTTGGGGAAAAACAGATTTAGACACAGCCTGGTTCAGAACATCTCAAACAATATAAAGAGATCGGATCTGAATACAGTGACAGTAGACAACCCTGGTTTTTTTAACTTTGGGTACTACTTTTTTAAAAACCAAAATCCATGTTCTTCCCTATAGATGGCTTAGATCACAGTGGTGCATTAGACATGAGGATACCCAGTAATTATACATTTCTAAAATGTATCTTAATAAGGAGATTTCATAATACATACTGTGTTTTCTAGACGCCACCTGAAATTTAAAGGAAAGAAAACAGTTTGAGGCACAGGTCATGCTGAATTCTGTTTACATGGGTCTTTGGAACACATGTCAACATGGTATGATGCCAATCAAAATGGGTAAGAGTCCTATTTATTAGTATATTATATGACAATGTCACAGAAGAACTAGGACTCTGTAGTTTGTGCCATTCCCACTTTTGCTGGTTCAAAGGCCAGATTAAGAAACACTATTTGTTTGGTCTCTGCTGAATGTTCCCTAAGCCACAATGTATCTTTATAACTTAACTGTGAGATAATTCCTCCTACAGCTGGGCCTCAATTATTTACACTAACCCTCATGCAGTAAGAGTCTTACCACTCAATATCCCCATGCTGTAACCAAGAAGCTTTCTCCCCAGTTTCCTCTGTGGAACATAATCAAACTGCATCAAGATTTTAGGAACCAGAAGTGGCTGTCAACTTCTGAGTGAAAACTATACACACATCTAAAGAGGAACCCTTTTCTTCAGGAGAAACTATGCTCTCACACCAACTGTAATAAATGATAGTGCACACTTTTATGTTCAGTTCAATCAGAAGCAGGCTGGTACAATTCCATTTCCTTTTCTCCCTGAGCTAACCCACGATGCACCTGGCTTTTGTTAATTGAATTTCATATCCACTACAATGTAAGGGGACAAAGTAACTTTATATTAGAGAGAGGAAAGGCAGTCTTACCTCCACCATCATCACTGGTGGCTCTCCCTGTACTCTGGAGGAAGATGCAGTGTTGGAATTTTCATGTACCACTAAAAAGACAGAAAGTAACTTGTCAACACAGGATATTGTTTTTAATTACTCCAGGGATCCTTGCTTGATGTGTATAGAAGTCTACGTAGCTAGCATATGTGACTTGATCTAATTTGTCTCTGTTCAGAGAGGGGCAGGCCTCTCATCTAATCTCTGTTTCTTTTCAGAAAGGGGCAGGTCTCCCATGGATATCAACAAAGCATGGCACATCAAGTGCCATAGGACTAAGTCCCTCCCTTGCATTAAGGCTGGACAAGGCAACCCAGTATAAGGAACAGAATCTTAAGAGCCAGCCAAAGTATTAAGAATGGTTTGCTTTCTGTTTATTCCAGAACTGTGGATTATATTACTGTCAAACAAATTATGGCAAAGAGAAGAACTGAAAAGAAATGAGGAACGGAACTTTTGGTGTTCTAGACAATGGAAATCTAATTCAATGTGGAATAATCTTTCACTGCATGAAAGTAAATCAAGCTTTCAAAATACACACTGCATTTATTCTGGTTGGAGGAAACCATGCATGTGCGTCTGTGTGCAGGTGGAGTTAGGAGGAGCTCTTCGTGGGTCTGGTTTTCTCCTTTCACCATGTAAGTTCTGGGATTCAACTGCAGTTAGGTCAACAGGCTTGGCTGAAAATGTCATTATGCACTGATCCAACCTATCTTTTCTAATAAAAGAAGCTTCATGATTAAGCGACAGGATACTGTCACTTCCTGTTTTAAAGTAGGGAACAATAGATACTTCCTGAGGCACATGTCTCAAATCTATTTCAACCTCCACCAATCTACATATGTTGACTCAGAATTTATCATTAATTATGATCCATGCTAATGTATCCATTTTACTAGGATGAGCATATCTGAGAAAATTCTTGCCTATGTTGTGTGCACATTATCCCCTAAAGTATAGCATATCATCTATTATATTTTGTTATACTGTGCTAACTATTGTCAGTATTCTATAGGGTTTTAAGGAGCATGGAGAATATGTATGTGTTATAGTCCTATAAGACACAGTGTTTTAAAGTATGGAAGAGCTTGATTAGTTTCAGATATTGGTGCTAAGGAGTCTGGGAAAATTCTAAGGAAAAACTGAGACAACTGCACATAATAACATACTTCTATAAGCCATGATCAAAGAAAAGGAAGCATGGAACCACCTTCCAAATTCACATTATCTGAGAATTTATCCAAAGTGTAATGTGAAAGAACCAATCAAAAATTCCAAAATTTTAAGTTCAATGTTGAGTTAACAGAGCAATTGGGAAACAATCAATTTGGGTATAGCTGACAACAATGATATCATCAACTATCAAGTACCAACATTTACGGAATTACCACACAAAGAAGAGCAAAATTAACATATGTCTCAAATTGAAAGGTACCACTGGACAGAAGTCAGAATAAGAAATATATCCTTTTCAATTGGCACAGTATAGTCCCCCATCACACAGTGTACTGCTCTCAGAAGAACACTTGTATATAAGACTGTACCCACACCACCGCCTTCTCCTCCCATCTCATTAGTTCACTTTACTTTGTTCACATCATATACACATATGTGATTTTATTTTTACATAAAAGCCTAGACCTTCAAATGAAAGAAATCACCTGGGACTTGTCTTTTTCAATGTAACATAAGATATTTAACATGGCAATTATATTCACTTACATCCATTTTCTGCAAATGACATAATCCCATGCTCCTTAACAGTTTACACAGTGTCTTATTTAGGGTTTCTATTGCTGCGACAAAACACTGTGACCATCAACAACTTGTAGAGGAAGGAGTTTATTTCAGCAGACAATTCTCTCTTCATACTCAGTTTCTAGGGGAACTTTGGACAGGAACTGAACAGGGTAAGAACACAGAGTCAGGAGAGGATGCAAAGGCCATGAAGGAGTGATGCTTACTCACCAAGGCTCACTCAGCCTGCTTTCTTATAGTACTCAGTGACACCACCATAGGGGTGGTACTGCCTACAGTGAGCTGGACCCTCACATATCAATCATCAATGAAGAAAATGCACCACAGGCTTGCCTACAGGTGAATCTGGTAGGAGCATTTTCTGAATGGAAGTTTCCTCTTCCCAAATGACTCTGGTTTATGACAAGTTGAAAACAAAACAAAACAACAACAACAACAACTGAGACAGCACACCTAGATTTCAGGGAGAAGGGGATTCTGACTCCCTGTTTTAATTTTCGAAACTATAATTTAGTTACATTTCCCAAAAGGGAAGGGAATTTAAATTACATCTATTTATACAAGTAACCTGAAAATTCAAGATGCTAGGAATATGACCTTTCATGAAGTAAAAATCCCATATAGACTACTCTACTTCCTAAAATCTCTTCTGTTAATATTAAGCTTCTTGTGGTCTGGCAGCTTTATTGGTGAACCTAAGGGTTAAGACCAACAACTGAAATGCTACATATATTAGAAGGAACTATATGAGAAAGCCACAGAAGATCACAACTTTTGTGATTAGAATCCCAAGGATGTTACAATATGTTTAAAATACTTGACCTTATTGCAATAGCAATAGAAGTTAGTTACGAGACTATTGCAGTAATGTAAAATGTATTTCAGGTAATTTTATCATATGTGTGTGTGTGTGTGTATGTGTGTGTGTGTGTGTGTGTGTGTGTGTGTGTGTGTGTGTGTGTGTGTTGTGTGTATTAAACGC
>NW_023412788.1:0-2332 GCF_903995425.1 Onychomys torridus
TGAGGTGAGTGGCACCTCACAAAGATCATTCAGGGGCCTATGGAACCATTCTCTGATTTTGTGGCTCCTTTAGTAGAAGCCTTGGGAAGAATCTTTGGTGACCCTGATGCAGCTATGCCTCTAATAAAGCAGCTGGTTTACGAGCAATGTACGAAAGAGTGTAGAGCAGCCATTACACCGTATAAATCTAAGGGGTTAGAGGTCTGGATGAAGGTATGTAGGGAGCTTGGAGGGCCCTTAACCAATGCTGGCCTTGCGGCTGCGGTTCTGCAACTCAACCAAAAGAAAAAGGGAGCCAATGGTGCCTGTTTTCGATGTGGCAAGATGGGTCATGTGAAATGTAACTGCCCCCAAGGAGGAAGTAACCAAAGAACAGGGAACAGCCAATGCCCTATCCCCGGAATATGTCCAAAATGCAAAAAGGGGAAGCATTGGGCTAACAAGTGCATATCTGTTAGAGATATAAATGGACAGCCCATACAGAATAGTGGTCTTCCAAAAAATGGACAGCCAGAACCCTGGCCTCAGGGCCCACAAATATATGGGGCAGTGGAGAGTCAGGAACAGAACAGAAACCAGGAGCAGTGGCCGACCCTCAGACATCCCAAACACCTCGGCGAGCCACTGCAGGTTCAGCAGGATTGGACCTCCGTGCCACCACCCGACTCATATTGACTCCCCAAATGGGGGTGCAGATAGTAGAGTCGGATTTCAAAGGGCCATTTAACTGTGGTATGGTAGGATTACTCTTTGGTAGATCATCTAAAACACTGAGGGGCTTATGGGTCCATCCTGGGATTATTGATTCGGATTATACTGGAATAGTCAAGATCATGGTTGAGTTGCCTAAAGGTATTACTGCCATTTCCCCAGGAGAGGATTGCACAACTTGTCCTGTTACCTACTTTGCATGAAACCTACCCAGCACATGCTAGGGAAAGGGGAAACAAGGAGTTTGGATCCTCAGGAACAGACTTAACATTTTTATCCTTAGATTTGGATCAGAGACCAATCTTACAATTGACTGTTAATGGCACCAAAATTAAGGGACTCTTGGACACTGGAGCAGATAGGAGTATAATTGCTAGTAAAGATTGGCCTCGAGGATGGCCAATACAAGTCTCCTCTCAAATGTTACAGGGATTAGGTTATGCTAATGCTCCAAATGTCAGCACAAATTTATTGAATTGGAATAATGAAGAGGGGCATTCTGGTGTTATGCAGCTGTATGTCCTAGAACTCCCAATTTCCCTTTGGGGAAGGGATTTAATGCAGTCTATGGGACTGAAATTAAGTAATGAGTTTTCCAAAGAATCCCAAGGTATAATAAAAAATATGGGCTATCATCCTAATTTGGGTTAGGAAAATTTTACAAGGAAGGAAAACTCCAATACAAGCACAGCCAAGGCAAACCAGATAAGAACTGGATTTTTCTTAGGGGCCACTGAGGAAGGTATTCCCATATCTTGGAAAACGGAAGAACCAGTGTGGGTTCCTCAGTGGCCACTCTCTTCTGAGAAGTTACTTGCAGCAAAGCAGCTAGTACAAGAACAGCTGAAAGGAACACATCAAACCTTCCATATCTCCCTGGAATACTCCCATATTTGTTATAAAGAAGAAATCAGGAAAATGGAGGTTGAGCCGAGGGTCTGTTTGGGCCAATGCCAGAAAGTTCTTTACCTTTTCACCAACCATTAGTACTTTTGCCAATCAAACTACTGCAGGATGCAATTATACTAACCCGGATCCATTCTTGTATAGCCCAGCCAATCCGTTTGACAATTGGCTCCTCTATGGGATCAATGGCAGTTGTGTGAATCTGGAGCCCATGGTCCTAATAGGGGGAGGACAACAAGATGTAAGTGAATTTAAGTGGTCTACTTCAAAACCTTTTGCAACCTTGGATTCCTGCAAATCTCGTCAAGAGGGTTATTGTGTAACGACCTCCCCTGCTAACCCGACAAGGGGTTTGTCCACTACCAATGCTGGATGTGAGGATGAGGGAGTAATTCCATGGCAAAATGTATCATATAAGCCTACTCCGTTTGTGTACATACTCCTTACATGTTTATTGTTAGTAATGGTAGCTTAGAAAATTGTGATAATAAGACATGCTTTTATGCACAATGCTGGAATGCTTCTTTATTTTATCAAGCCATGGTGGTGCGTATACCTAGGTGGATTCCCTTACCTGTAGAGGCACCCACAGCCATGAGCATATTTAGAAATAAGAGAGATTTTGGCATTACGGTGGCTATTATTGGAGCTATAGCCTTTGCCGCCGCCGGCGCTGCCACTGCTGCTGTAGCAATGACCCATACAGTGCAGACTG
>NW_023412789.1:0-21394 GCF_903995425.1 Onychomys torridus
TCAGAAACACCTCCCAGAAAACACATCCACACTGCACATAATCCATGCTCAAAAACACACACTGCTAAATACATTCCCTTATACTGTGTCACCAGTACAGATAATTATCTGTGGATTACAGGGAAATAGCCATTTTCAATTGGGAAATGCTTTTCTTTCCTCAACAGTGCATGTTACCCACCATTATGACTGAAATTTCAGTGGCTACATCCTCATTCTTCAGATTTTTTTTCAAGATATGGTTTCTCTGTGTAGCATTGCACCTTTCCTGGAACTTGCTTTGGAGACCAGGCTGTCCTTGAACTCACAGAATCCATCTGCCTCTGCCTTCCAAGTGCTGGTATTAAAGGCATGCACCACCACCTCACAGCTAGATGTTTATTATGTATAAGAAAAAAGTCATCCTCTCCATAGCTTGGAGACATCCTTTTCTTCCTCTCCTCAACCTAGGATTCAGGGAGAACCTTCATTGCTGAGAAGTGAGCCATCTCTGCCCTTGTCCAACTGATTTGTGAAACCAACCAATCACAGAATGGAACAGTAGAACCCTGGGACCCAAGTCACCCCCAAAACATCCTGTGTAAACCACCCTGCCTGGTCAGTTAAAAAAAGGCTGTTCTCTAACCTCAGTAGAGGCAGCTACTTTCCTAGACACATCCTTCCAAAATAAATCTCTTTCTCAAAAGAGTTCTGGGTGTGAAGACCTTTATTCACTGGAGTAGAGAAGATCCTCATTGAGACATCCTTCAGTGGACAAAACAAGAGAGAGGTGAAAGAGCATTAGCAAGGAGGAGCTGAATAGATCTTTGCAGAGACATCACTCAGTAGACAGAGCAGAAAAGAACTAAAAAAGTAGCACTTTTCTCCAGAGCCAGAGGACATTGCTACATTTCTACAGGGATTTCCCTTTTTGCAGAGTGTAGCAAAAGAAGCAATATCTTAGGCCAGAGAAGCAAATCTCTGCTAGGAAGCTCCCTTAAGAGGGGGCTGAGCAAACATCAGCTGTAGCAGCTTTCCAGGAGAGGAGCAGGATTGCTGTATCCTGTGGGGAGATCATCCCCCAAAGTTCCAGGCCTGAATATCCAAGAAGTCAGAAAAATTTCCCTTCCAGGCTTGGGCTGCATCTTTGCAGTCCAGCTGTCAGAGCTGCCTAAAACAGCTCCAGGTCTCTGGGACACCTTCAGGGCAGAGCTGTTGTTCTGAGCAGCTCAAGGTGTGTGGCATATGTCACCGTCAAGGGCTAAACTGTCTCTTTGCAGTTCCAGCCATCACAGCTGTCCTAAGCAGCTCAAGGTGTTGCCTGACTCCTCAGGTTGTCAGGACAACTTTCCCCATAGTTGTTGCAACCAATTTACTTACATTGTTGGTGCCAAAACCCAGGAGTAAACCCACAGAGTTTCAAACAATTCACTTACAGATATTCTGATCTTAGGCCAGGAGATGCAGGCTGTTTAGATGGGGTAGGTGGAGCTGCATGAGCTCTCTCAGTAGGCTTGCTGAAACAGCTGTCTAAGAATTTTCTTAGTGTCTGCTCCACAGGTGTATATCCTCCAGAGTGTAAAGATCTTTCTCCTGTCTTCAAAACAAATTCTCAATGATGGTACCTGACTCAATGGAGACCAAAATAACATCACAAACAGTTTTGAGGATGTGATTCAACATCATGACAGATTTATAAACTCCCCAAGGGTGTACCTATGTGTCACTAAATTAAGTACACTGGCAGAACTATAAAGCTGAGAGTGGTACTTCCAATTTTCACCAAGGTATCACCTGGGAACTGTGAGATAGGGAATTAATCATGCCCAACCAAAGATCCCGGATTTCAGGGAACTAGAGGCAGACACATGCACAAACACATCAAAAAATACACAACACATACACATGTGTGTGAGAGACAGACAGACAAAGAAAGAGATACTTAGAGAGACAGAGAAAGAGAGACTGAGTGAGAGAACTCTATCAATTTGAGGCTTAACAAATGCATGCAGTTGTGTCATCTCAGAGAAGAACCAAGGGAGCAGGGAAGAGTCTCAGTACCTGTATCCACACATTTAGATATGTGACAAGGCCTCTCCAACTGCTGCTTGGAGAACCAAACAAATAAGGGCTTTCCAAGTAACAAAACTATCAACTCAAATTCTCAGCAACTAACATCTCACACTAGCCAGCACTAGAATGCATTCTGGGAACTCATATACTACTGCCTCAATCCATGAGTACTATGACTCATGCCACAGGCTCTGTTTTTGTTTCTTTTTAGAGGAAGCAGAATAATCTTTGTCCTCATGTCATTCCTGTCCAGATTTGAGGTTCTTCTACCTTTGGAAAGAATTCATAGACACGATTTTGGGCAAAAGCATACCGTGAAGATGCAGCCTACCAAGAACACAGACCTTATATAAAATGAATTAATGATGGCAGAGTGGGCCTGAGATTGAAACCACAGGGTTTGAAAGAATGAAAACATAGTTTTCATGTTCTCTTCTGTGATAAAGATCAGGCAATCTCACTGATAATTTCTGTCAATGGTCATTTTAAGTAGCTGACTGTTCAGTCTTTGCACCTTCTGCTTCACCTGCATCTTGGTGAGGAAGGTTTAGTGGGAGGGTGGCAACATGGTGCTCCTTGTGGATAGATGTACCCAAATTAACTGGCAGTATGACAAGTCAAAGGGGATGGACAGACCACTCTGAGTCCTAATCAAATGTTTGAGAAAGTTTGTTTACCAATGACTCAGTGAGAGCCCAAATTATTTTGTCCCATGCTTCAGATGCCCACTCTGGGCAAGTCAGGTATCTCATCTATTTGAAGGGAAGTGGTTATCCCAGCTATATGGTTCTCTCTGTCTTTATAGCACATGCTCCAAGTAACCAAGTAGAGAGAGTCATGGGAAAATCGCCATAGTTCCAATCACCTCAGTCATTTAGAAGTTGTTCAAATATCTTCACAGGTCACTCTAACCATATAACTATTGATGGAGAATACATATAAGGGCAGAACATGGTCACCAGAGTCAACATGTCACCTCACTGACAACCTAGGACACACAGCACAGCTGGGAGGTACCTAAAGTTAGCCAGTGTGGATGAAGTACAGTGATGTCCTGCCTTGAAATGGCCACAACTCATTAAACCCTCCAGCTTTAATATTGGTCTCTTGTTCACTCCTCAATGCCTATCCTCCAAAAGGAACAAAAGCCAAGAGTTCCCAGCATAAAGCTTTGGCCTTTCCAGTTCCTGACCTTTGAGGGAAAACAATTAATTTCTTAGAATCCTTGAATTTTAGGAGCCATGATATACTGGGATGATGTTCTGTTGGTTCCCAGAGACTCCAGGTTTCTGTAACCCATTATTGGAAGATTCAGTTCAAGATGACTTCCTCCAAGAAGCTTTTCTTTTTCTGTACAGAACACATTACACAATTCTCTTGACCATTTCTTTCTTGATATTTTACTCTGAGGCTGAAGGTCAGCTTTCTTCTGTCACTCTCTGTTCTCTCTACCATCTCCATTCTCTTTTTGAATTAGACTCTTCAGTATGCCAACATGTTCATCAGTAAATGGTGAAGACATTGAATAAACTTCCCAAAGGCAGTTGGTATTGCCACAACATATTTGACATCACAGAGGATGCCATGGCTCTCCTGGATACAATAGAATGTCCAGGAAAGAGGTGCAGATGTCATGGAAAATGACATTGCTTCCCTGCTAATAAGCTTTCCTCATAATACAGTAGAAGTCAAGCTGACCTTTGTATGAGCTTCTGCTGGGAAACAAGGGAAGCCCTTCAGCACCCCCTTCGTCTAAAGCCAGAGATCTCTCTCTAATTGATTGGACATCCTTTAGTGTTTTCCATGTGTGGAACTGAATATTTATCTCCCACTGAAATGTAATGTACACAAGGTAAAAATATCATAGAAATTTATATATTCTACAGTTCTTTATAACGTCCTGCATCTCCTTATCTCATTAGTGTCAAGACATTATAGACGTAATGCTGACAGAGAAGGACACTTATATAATTTCCTGTCAAAGAGACTACAGGAAACAGCTAGGTAGAGTTATGCTAGAGGATGAGGCTGACACAGCCTAGGAACAAGTACACATAGGAGTGTGATATGGTCATGCAGGTCAGTGTGACTAAAATCTGTGTCATCAGCATGTGTGTAGTGTGTGCTTTACTCACTGTTGTGTAGCTCAAAGTTTTCTGTTGTTACTGGGTAGTACAGGTGTCCAGACCGCTGGAGTCTTCCACACAGAATATGAGTTTCCTATAGAGCAAAGGATATTCAGGAAAAATCCTTTGCAAGGCCCTTCATATATTGGAACATAGACAAAATGTTTCCACTGGACACTCCAGATGAATTGTTCTTAATTTGTCCAATGCTCTGAACTTTTACATTTTATTAACAGTAGTTCCTCTTGTTGTGATGAACCCTAAATGTTTCATTGTTTCTTAACTTTAAGTTTGCTACTACTATGGATCATAATTCAAATATTTGATGTGCAGGGTATCTGATACGTAACCCCCAATGGGATGGTGACCCATAGGTTGAGGACCACACTCCTGAATGCAGACAGAAATCTCCATAGATCCTGATAGTGATGCTAGGGTAGTGTGATTCTTAAATTTTATTATCAGTTTGAATTGAAACTGGGATGAGGGACTCTCAATGAGAAATTATATAGATAAGATTTACTTTGAACATGTCTCTGTGGGATTTTGTTAATTGTCAATTGAGATAAGACTACATAAAATGGGCAAAATCATTTCATTGTCTGTAACCTATACTGTTTAAGTATGAAGAACCTAGAGGACAAGCATAAATAAACAGGCAGCATGGGTACATTTGTTTACCTCTGTTCTTGGCTGTAAATGTGATATGAGTAGCTGTGATCCTACCTTCATTTCCCAAAAATGGAACTATTACCTGTAATTGTGGGCTATGATCAATTTTTCCCATTATAAGTTGCTGTGCCTGATAACTCAATGTAATAAGGATGTTAAGAAAGCACTCTATGACAGAGAGGATCTCACAAGTCAGTGAGATGTGTATTTCATGAAAGGCTCAATAGCACCATATCTGTCTCAGAAGAAGAGATCCTACTTGTTAGTTATTTGGTGGCACCCTTAGCCTGTGAGGAAATATCACGAAACACAGCAGAATCCATTAACAAGAGTTTTCTTAAGACAGTAAAGAGAGACAGATGTGAGAGGCCTGTGGATAACACACATGAATAAAGAAGGAGTTGGGAACATAGTGCTGACTTGTAAACTTTGATTTTCTCCTTAACAGGCCATTTTGAGCTAAATCCAAGGCTATCCAATTAGAATAAGGTCTTGGACTAGGAACTGAAATAACCACACGTACAAGTTTAGAATGCTGGTCTGAGGAACAGAGTGCAAATCACGGGCAGGAGAGCAGGCACACCCAGGAAATTCTTGGTTATATCTTTGGCAGTTTAGCCTCTCTGCATGTCAATTTCTTCTACCTAGAAAAAGATGGGTTGTGATGCACAATGGAGATGGATCTTATCACAAGGCAAGACATAAAATCACTTACTTTATAACTGGGATTTTGTTTGTTTGCATGTTTTTTTGATGGGGGTGATGAGCTAGCATGCATATGAGCTAAGCTGCACATCTCTTTCTGGTGAACATCTATTTCTGATAACAGAGGAATCAGATCTGAAACTTACAAAAAATGCTGAAAATGATGAATTAGAGCAGAGAATCACTTCATGACTCTTACCAAACATTGTGTGTGGCTCCTGTCCTTTCCCAATTGGAAAGACTCACCACCTAGCTATTCTTTATTGATTCTTTAACCACTTTCAGGTACTAAAAGCAAAGGAGATGGAGAGGGAAGATAGAAATCCCCATGTTTGATCCTAAATATAGAGTTGTGTTTGCCTCTTCTAATCTCAGAAATCTAATCCTTATCTAGCTAATCTAATAACAAATAACTGCCACCTGTGCCCATTGGTGTATTTTAATAGAAACACATTAACCATTTTGGTGACTTACTTGAACTCATGTAGTGTATATTGAATCCAGCTATTTTCTTCATGTCTTGCTATTCTTATTTGGAAGGTTTGCTTGGTTGAGTGTAAGTAAACCACCCCAGTTAAAATGGGGGGAAGTTTTAAAAAAATAAATTACTGTAACAGAATATGTGTGGGACTTGTAAAAGTTTTTTCTTTGAAAACATCAGAATTTAAGAGGATCGTGTTACATGCTGGATGCAGAAATCAGAGTCAGCAAAGCTTGCAAAAATGGATTATTTTTAGCACTTTCAGAGCAGCAATGTATTTTTTGTTTATTTTTTATTTGTATAATTAATTTAATTTTATATATTAGCTACAGATTCCCTGGTCCTTGCTCCTCCTGCTTCCCTGCCATCCCCGCATTACAACACCCATTCCCATCTCCTCCAGGGCAAAGACTCTCTTGGGATTCAGCTCAGCCAGTTAGATTCAATCAAGGCAGGTCCAGTCTTCTCTTCCCTTAACCTAGGTTGAGCAAAATGTCCCAGCATAGGCCCTGGGCTCCAAAACGTGAGCCCATGCACCAAGGACAGGTCCTGGTCCCAATGCCTGGGGGCCTCCTAACTTCAAGTTCATCAGCTGTCTCGCTTATCCATACTCTTTCATTGTTTTCCTTCTTCATTCCTGATCAATCTGAGACCTCCTACTCCCCTAAGCTCTCTTTTCCCTGACCATTGCACTTCATTACCTTCCCCCTCAAGTCATGTCCAGTTTGCTCATGTAGATCTCATCCATTTGTCTGTTGCTGGGCAATTCCTGTGTCTTTCTCAGAGTCCTCTTTACTAGGTACTCTCCCTGAAGTTGTGAATTGCAGTCTGGTTATCATTTGCTTTACATCAAGTATCCACTTATGAGTGAGCACATACATATACAAATGTTCAATCACACCACAAGGGCACATGTTCAGCTACGTTCTTAGCAGCATTGTTTGTGATACTGAGAACCTGGAAACCACCTGGATGCCCTTCAACTGAAGAATGGATACATAAAATATGTTATTTGGGTTGGGGATTTAGCTCAGTGGTAGAGCGCTTGCCGAGCAAGCACAAGGCCCTGGGTACGATCTTCAGCTAAAAAAAAATATATGGTACTTATACACAATGGAGTACTACCTAGCAGAGTAAAACAATGACATTATGAGGTTTTCAGGCAAATGGATGGAATTAGAAAAAACATCCTGAGTGAAGATACACATACTTGGAAAGACAACCATGTTTTTCTAATTTCTTGTGTTCAATATGAATATTTTGGATATTAGACATTTATCATGTGAGAATATTCATGTTGCTGCTTCTCGGTTTCCATCTCCTTAAGACGAATGGATAAATAAATTATGGTACATATACACAATGGAGTACTACTCAGCAGAGAAAAACAATGATATCATGAGGTTTGCTGTCAAATGGATGGATCTAGAAAACAACATACGGAGTGAGGTAACCCAGACTCAGAAATACAAACATGGTATGTACTCACTCATAGGAGAATACTACATGTAAAACAAAATGACTAAGTTGCTACTCACAACTACAGGTAGACTACCTAGAAAACAGGACCCTAAGAAAGGCACAGAAATCACCCAATGACAGAGAAATTGATGAGATCTACATGAACAACCTGGAAATGAGTGGGCATAATGAAGGACAAGGTTCAAGGGAAAGAGAACTTAGGGAAATGGGTGTACCCAGCTGAATCAAGAACAGAAAGGAAGACCAAGGAACAAGAGACCATGATAAATGAAGACCACATGAGAATAGGAAGAAGCAAAGTGCTAGAGAATTGCCCAGAAATCCACAAAGATACCCCCACTGTAGACTATTGGCAATGGTGGAGAGAAAGCACAAACTGAGCTACTCTGGTGATCAGCTAGCCAAACACCCTAATTGTCATGCTAGAAATATCATCCAATGACTAAGGAAAGCAGATGCAAAGATCTGTGGCTAGGCCCCAGGTAGAGCTCCAGGAGTCCAATTGGAGAGAAAGAGGAGGGATTGTATGAGCAAGAATAGTTGAAACCAAGATTGGAAAAATCACAGGGACAAATAGCCAAACTAAAGGAAACACAGGAACTATGAAGAAATAGCTGAGGAGCCCCCAACTGGACCAGGCCCTCTAAATAAGTGAGAATGTTGATTAACTTGAACTGTTTGGGAGGCACCCAGGCAGTGGGACAGGGACCTGTCCTTAGTGCATGACCTGACTGTTTGGAACCTGGGGCTTATGCAGAGACACTTCACTCAACCTGGAAGAAGGGGACTGGACCTGCTTGGACTGAATCTACCAGGTTGAGCTGAATCCCCAGGGGAGTCTTGCCCTGGAGGAAATGGGAATGGGGGGTGGGCATGGGGAAAGGCAGGGCTGGGGGCAGGAGGGACAGGGGAACCCACGGCTGATATGTGAAATTAAATTAAATTATAAAATAAAATAAAATAATAAAAGAAATGGAGATTTTTCTGAATAGGTACCAAAAACACAAACTAAATCAAGTACAGATAAACAATTTAAATAGACCTATAGCCCCTAAGGAAGGAGAAGCTATAGTGATATTTTATTTGTATTGAAATATGATTTTATTTATATGTTAATAAAGTAGCCGTTAGGTCAGAGCAGGCCAGAGCAGAAACTGGGTAGTAGTGGTGCACGCCTTTAGTCCCATCACTTGGGAGGCAGAGCTAGCTAGATCTCTGTGTGTTCAAGGACACAGCCAGCATGGCAGACACACGCCTTTAATCTCAATAGCAACCATAGAAGACCTGGATGGAGGTCTGTACAAACAGGCAGTGACAAGGAGGTCATGTGGCTGGGTTTACAACCAATGAGAAAACAGAACAGAAAATCTATAAAAAAGATAGGACACACAGAGGTAGCTCTCTTTTGGAGAGGAAGAACAGCAGAAGCAGTGAAGGTTAAGGTTTTCTGCTCTTGCTCTGACCTCGTGGTTTTAACTCTGCAATTGGTTCTGTGTTTCTTATTTAACAAGCCAGTTACATCTACAAGAAGCAGTCTTCTATAGTTTGTCAACAAATAAAAGCCCATGGACAGATGATTTCAGCACAGAATTCTACCAGATTTTCAAATAAGAGCTTATAATGATACACCTCAAATTGTTCCACACACTACAAACAGAAGCAATATTGCAAAATTTCTGCATGAGGCTTTAGTTACCCAAATCAAACAAAGATACAACAAAGAAACATAATTACAGATCAAACAACCCTCATGAACATAGATGGACATATACTCAATGAAATACTGGCAAACCAAATTCAAGAATACATCAAAATATCACCCACCTTGATCAAGTAGGCTTCATCCAAGAAATGCAGTAATGGTTCAACATACTAAAATCTGTGAGTCTAATCCATTATATAAACAAACTGAAGAAAAGAAATACATGATATTCCCATTAGATTCTGATAAAGCCTTTGACAAAATCCAACAGCCCTCCATGATAGCCTCAAGGTCTTGGAGAAAGAAGGAATACAGGGAACATACCAAAAAAATAATAAAGGTGATTTACAGCAAGCCAACTTGAAATTAAAGGAAGAAAAACCCAAATATCCAAAATATATATACTGTACACAAGAAATTAAACAAAAGATAAATTATCTTCTGATAAAGGTCTAATATTAAAAATATGCATATGGAACATAATTAGATACATAAGAAAAAAATTCTCATGTGATAAAGGTCTAATATCTCAAATATACATATTGAATACAAGAAATTATATAAACAAAAATTCTCATCTTATAAAGGTCTAGTATGCAAAATATACATAAGAACACAAGAAATAAGATCAATAAAACAAAAATTCCCACCTAATAAAGGTGTAACATTGAAAATAAACATAGAGAAAACAAGAAATCAGAAAACCAAAAAAAAAAAAATTCTCAGGTGATAAAGGTCTCATATGAGAAATATACTTATTGAAAAAAATAAAATAAAACAAAAATTCTGTTCTGATAAAGGTCTATTATAAAAAATATACCTATTGAAAACAAGAAATCAGATAAATAAAACAAAAAAATTCTCATGTGCAAAAGGTATAATATCTCAAATATCCTTGTTGAACAGAGGAAATCATTTCAATAAACAAAAATTCTCACCTGATAAATGTCTAATTTACAATATATATATATATTGAATACAAAAAATCAACTACATAAACCACAAAATGTATATTCAAAGTATACATATTGACATTATTAGATAAACAAAACAAAAATTCTCATCTGATAAATTTGTAATATTGAAACCCTAGTGAACACAAAAATAAAAAAAACAGGAATTATCACCTAAAAAAGTCTGACATCTAAAATATACACATTGATACATTAAATTACATAAATGAAACAAAAACACTCACTTAATAAAAGTCTAATAATCAAAATATACAAGAAAAAAATAAAAGAAAAATTCTGATGTGATAAAAGTCTAATGTCACAAATATGCCTATGGAAGATAATTAGATAAATAAAACAAAAATTCTGAAAAATATCAAGATTATACTTATTGAACACAAGAAATTATATAAGACAAAACTTTGCACCATTAAATTTCTAATTTCCAAAATATACATATTGAATACAATAAATTATATATATATATATGAAACAAAAATTGTCACCTGAAAAAGGTCTAATATCCAACATAATTTTGCTGAATCCAAGAAAATTTGATAGGTAAAAATTTCACATGTAAAGTTCTCATATACAAAATACATCTGTTAAACAATAGAAATCAGTTAAATTAAACAAAAATTCTAACATGATAATTCTTATTAGCAAAATATACATATAAAACACAAGAAAACAAAAACCACAAAACAAAACTTCTCATCTGACAAATGTAGATATCAAAAATATACATATTTAACACAGAAATAGGATAAAAGAAATTCTCATCTGATAAAAGTCTGATATACAAACATACACATAGGGCCCAAAAATCAGATATATAAACAAAAATTATCAAGTGATAAAGGTCTAACTTAAGAAATATCCATACTGAACACAGGAAATGAAATAAAACAAAAATTATCACCTGATAAAGGTCTAATATCCAAAATATACTTACTGAACACAAGAAACTTAATAAAACAAAAGTTTTCAAATGATAAATATGTGATATCCAAAATATACATATTAAACTAAAGAAATGAGATAAATAAAACAAAAATTCTCATCACATAAAGGTCTAACATCCCCAATTGAAAAATTGAACATAATTAGATAAATATAACAAAAATTCTCATTTGTTAAAATACTTACATCTAAAATTTACATATGGAACAAAGAAATTAGAAAAAACAACAATTCTCCTCAGTAAAGGTGCAATTTCCATAATAACACAAAGTATAATATCCAAATTATATATATTAAAAAGAAGAAAGCCGAAAAACAGAACAAAAATTCTCATATAAAACGTTCTAATATTTAAAATGTACTTACTGAACACAAGAAAACATATAATAAAACAGAAATTATCAGATAAAAAAAACAGAAATTATGATCAGATAGGGCTAGTATCCAAAATATACCCATTGAACCCAAGATATCACATAAATAAAACATAAATTCTCAGCTGATAAAAGTCATATCCAAAATATACATATTGAACACAAGAAATCAGATAAGTAAAACCAAAATACGTATCTCATAGAGGTCTAATATCCAAAATGTACATATTGAACATTATTAGATAAATAAAACAAAAATTTTCACTTGATGAAGGTCTAATATCCAGAATATATAGATTGAACTCAAGAAATTAAATTTTTGAATATTAGAACTTTATCAGGTAAGAAATTATGTTTTACCTAATTTCTATGTTCAATATGAATATATTTGATATTTGATCTTTATCACTTGAGAATTTTTTGTTTTTCTGATTACTTGTGTTTAATTTGGATATTTTGGATATCAGACATTTATCAAATGAGAATTGTTGTATTATATTTTTTTCTAGGGTGCAATATATACATTTTGTATATAGAACTTTTTCAGGTGAAACTTTTTGTTTTATTTAATTTCTTGAGTTCAATCGATATATTCTGGATATTAGACCTTTATGAAGTGAAAATATTTGTTTCAATTATAATAATGTTCAATATGTATATTTTAGAAATTAGACCTCTATGAGATAAGTATCTTTGTTTTACTTATCTGATTTCTCGTGTTCAATATGTATATTTTAGACATGACTTTTATCAGGTGAGAATTTATGTTTTATTTATGTGATATCTTGGGTTCAGTGTGTATATTTAAGATACTAGCCCTTTATATGATCATAAATTATGTTTAATTTATCTGAAAATTTTGCTTTTATTTTTCTGATTTCTTGTGTTCAGTAAGTACATTATGAATATTATTGATTTCTTGGGTTCAATATGTATTTTGGATATTAGACCTTGATCAGATCAGAATTTTGTTTTGTTTAATTTCTTGTGTTCCATCTGTATATTGTACATAACAGACTTTTATCACATGGAAATTTGTGTTTTCTTTATCTATTATGTTCAATATGTATAATTTGGATATTAGAGCATTATTAGATGAGAAATTTTGTTTTATTTATGTGATTTCTTGGGTCCAGTACCTCTTCTGTTGATGTTAGAACACAATCAAATGAGAACTTTTCTTTTATTTATCTGATTTTTGTTCAATATGTATATTTTGATATTACATAACTTTATCACATGATATTTTTTATTTATCTAATTTTTTTGATCAATAAGTATATTTTAGGTATTAGATGAGAATTTTTGTTTTATTGAACTTCTAGTGTTCAATATGTATATTTTGGGTATTAGAATATTTACAAGGAAACATTTTTGTTTTATTTTATTTCTTATATCCAATAAATATATTTTGATATTTCAACTTTATTAGATTGGAATTTTTTATGTATCTGATTCTTGGCTTTCAATGTGGTTTTCTGGTAATTAGACTTTTAACAGGTTAGAATTTTTGTTTTATATACTTTCTTATGTTCAATATGTATATTTTGAATATTAGACTTTAATCAGATGAAAATTTTGGTTTTATTTATCTGTTTTCTTGTGATCATTGTCCATATTTTGGATATTAGATATTTATCCACAGAGAATTTTTTATTTAATTTTTGTTCAATAATTATATTTATATTTGACCACTATCACATGAGAATTTTGTTCTTTTTATGATTTCTTGTGTTTATTATTTATATTTTGTATATTAGACATTTATCAGATGAGGATTTTTGTTTATCTGAATTCTAGTGTTCAATGTATTTTTTCAATATTAGACCGTTAAGAGAGAAGAATTTTTAATTTATTTAGTTTCTTGTGTTCGGTAAGTATTTTTTTATTATTAGACTTTTATCAGACAAGAATTTTTGTTTCATATAATTTCTTGTGTTCAATATGTTTATTTTGGATTGTAGACTTTAATCAGATGAGATTTTTTTTTATTTATCGGTTTTCTTGTGAGCAGTATGTATACTTTGGATATAAGATCTTATCTGCAGAAAAATTTTCTTTTATTTAATTTTTTGTGTTCAATAATTATATTTTTGATATTTGGACATTATCACATGGTAATTTTGTTGTTTTAATGATATGCATATTTACTATGTATATTTTGGATGTTAGACCTTTATCAGTTGAGAACTTTTATTTTATTAAATTTCTTTTATTCAATAAGTATGTTTTTGTTATTAGATTTTTATCAAATGATAATTTTTGTTTTATTTGAATTCTTGTATTTAATATATATTTTGAATTTTAGATTTTTATCAGATAAAGATTTGTTTTATTTAAATTTTTGTGATCAGTATGTATGTTATTGATATTAGAATTTTTTCAGATGATTATTTGTTTCATTTACCTAATAAGGTTCTTTATGTATATTTTTGATACTAGACTTTATTAGATGAGAATTTCCCTTATATACTTGATTTTTTGAGTTCAATATGTATGTTTTGGATATTAGACCCTTTTCAATTAGAATTTTTTTAATCTTTTTTTTTAATTCAATATGTAATTTGGATATTACATATTTATCAGATGATAATTTTATTTGGTTTATCTAGTTTTTTGGGTTGAATATGTACTTTTGGTATTAGAACTTTTTGGGGTGAGAATCTTTGTTTTTTCTAATTATGTTCAATATTTTTTTGATATTAAACTTTTATTAGATGAGAATATTTGTTTTATCTATCTGATTTCATGGGTCCAGTATGTATATTTTATATATTAGATATTTATCTGATGACAATTTTTGTTTAATTTATATCATTTCTTGTGTTCAATATGTAAGTTTTGATATTAGACTTTTATCAGAGGAGAATATTTGTTTTATTTAATTTCTTGTGTTCAATTAATATATTTCTGATATTAGACCTTTTTCAGATAAGAATTTTTGTTTTATTTATCTGATTTCTTTGGTTCAATATGAAATTT
Organism: Onychomys torridus; assembly: GCF_903995425.1. Lineage (NCBI taxonomy): Eukaryota > Metazoa > Chordata > Mammalia > Rodentia > Cricetidae > Onychomys > Onychomys torridus. Next base: position 14,493 of record NW_023412789.1, read on the forward strand.
TGGATATTTGATCTTTATTAGAGTAGAATTTTTGTTTTATTTATTTAATTATGTTTAAAATGTATATTTTTTGCATTAAACATTTATAAGAAGGGAATTTCTGTTTTATTAACCTAATTAAGTTTTATATGTATATTTTTGATATTAGACTGATATCAGATGCAAATTTCTGTTTTATTTAACTGAATTCTTGCCTTCACTCTCTATTGTATGTATAACAGACCATTATCAGATGCAAATTTTTGTTTTAGTCATCTGAATTCTTGTGTTTAACATGTATATTCAGGATTAAGACTTTTGTCAGGTGAGAAAAAATTTTGTTATTTAATTTCTTGTGTTCAATATGTATATTTTTGTTATTAGACCTTTATCAGATGAGAGCTTTTGTTTTATTGATCAGATTTCTTGTCTCCACTCTGTATAATATCAATAATAGGCCTTTATCTGATGAGATTTTTTTGTTTTATTTATTTGATTTCTTGAGTTCAATATGCATATATTTGATATTATACCTTTACAAAATAAAAATTTTGTTTTCTTTATCTGATTTCTTGCATTCAATGTGTATTTTGGATATTAGAAATGTATCAGATGATAATTTGTGTTTTATTTATCTAGTTCCTTGGATTTAATATCTATTTTGGATACTAGACAATTCTCATCTGATAAACATCTGATATCCAAAATATCCAAACTAAACACAAGTAATCAGAAAATCAAAAAATACTCAAGTGATAAAGCTTAAATATCAAATACATTCATATTGAACATAGAAATTAGGTAAAACATAATTTCTCACCTGATAAAGTTCTAATATTCAAAATATACATATTGAACAAAAGAAATCAGAAAAAGAAAGCAAAATTCTTATGTGATACAGGTCAATATCAAAAATATACTTTTTTGAACATAAAAATTAAATAAGGGCCGGAGTGATGGCTCAGTGGTTAAGAGAATTGACTGCTTTTCCAAAGGTCCTGAGTTCAATTCTCAGCAATTACATGGTGGCTCACAACCACTTGTAATGAGATCTGGTGCTCTCTTCTGGCCTGCAGGGACACATTCAGGCATAATACTGTATATATAATAAATAAATAAATAAATAAATAAATAAATAAATCTTTAAAAAATTAAACAAAACAAAAATTATCATCTGATAATATTTGAATATCCAAAACATACATATTGAATACAAGAAATTGGATGAAAACAAAAAAAATTCTCAACTGATAAAGATCTACTATACAAAGTTTACACATTGAACACATGAAATTAGATAAATAAAACAAAAATTCTCATGTAACGGAGGTATAATATCCAAAATATTCATTTTGAATATAATTAGATAAATAAAAAAATTTCTTATCTGATAAAGTCTATGATCCAAAATATACACATTGAACATAAGAAATTAGATAAAGAAAAGACAATTCTCATTTGATAAAGGTCTAATATAAAAAATATGCATATTAAACACAAGAAACCAGAGAAACAAATGAAAACTTCTCATCTCACAAAGTTCTAATAACCAAAATACACAGTTTGAACATAATTAAATAAATGAAACAAAAATTCTCATGTGATAAGTTCTAATATCAAAAATATACCTATTGAACACAAGAAATTAAGTACAACAAAAATTCTCATCACATAAAGGTCTAATATTCAAAATATACAAATTGACTACAAGAAATAAGGCAAAACAATTTTTCACCAGTTATTGTCTAATATCCAAAATATATATATTGAACACAAGAAATTGGATAAGTAAACAAAAATTGTCATCTGATAAAGGTTGAATTTCCCAAATATATACATTGAACACAAGAAATCATGTAAATAAAAAAAATATGTGATGAAGGTCTAATATCCAAAATATACATATTGAACAGACTTGGGTAAATAAAACAAAAATTCTCTTCTGATAAAGTTCTAATATAAAAAATATACATATTAAGCACAAGAAATTTAACAAAATAATAACTTTCTCCTGATAAAAGTCTAGTATAAAAATATGCATATGGAACAAAGAAATTAAATAAAAGTTCTCATCTGATAAAAGATTAATATCCAAAAGGTACATATTGAACAAAAGTGATTATATAAATAAAACAAAAATAGTCACCTGGTAAAGGTCTAAGTGTAAAAATATATTTAATGAACACTCAAAAATAAATAAAACAAAAATTCATACCTGATGAGGTCTAATATCAAAAATCTTCCTTTTGAAAACAAGAATTTAGATGAACTAAACAAATATTCTCACAAATAAAAGTTTAATATCCAAACATTTCAGAGAAAGACATTGTGAAGTAGGATGTTTTTGATATTAGACATTTATCAGATAAGAATTTTTGATTTTCTTAATTTCTTGGGTTCCATATTTATATATTTGATATTAGACATTCAACACATGAGAAATTTTACTTAGGTAATTATGTTCAATATGCATATTTTGGATTTTATACTTTTATCAGATGAAAATTATTTTATTTATATAGTTTCTTTGGTACAATTTGTACAGTTGGGATTTTAATCCTTTATCAGATAAGAAATTTTGTATTATTTATCTGATTTCTAGTTTTCAATATGTATATTTGGGATATAGTCTTTTATCAGTTGATAATTTTTGTTTCATTTACTTTCTTGTTCAATATGTATGTTTTTGATATTAGATATTTATCAGATATGAATTTGTGTTTTATTTGTCAGATTTCTTGTGTTTAATATGTATGTTTTGGATTTTTTTTTTTTTTTGGTTTTTGAGACAGTGTTTCTCTGTGCAGCTTTATGCCTTTTCTGGAACTCACTCTGTAGACCAGGCTGGCCTCGAACTCATAGACATCTGCCTGACTCTGCCTCCTGAGTGCTGGGATTAAAGGAATGTGTCACCAATGCCCAGGTTAGACTTTTTTTAACTTATCTAATTATGTTCAATATGTATATTTCAGGTATTAAACCTTTATCAGATGAGAATTTTGGTTTTATTCATCTGATTTCCTGTGTTCAAAATGTATATTTTGGATATTAGTACATTCCCATTGAAAATATTCGTTTTATTTAATTTTGTTCCACATGTATATTTTTGATATGAGACATTTATCACATGAAAAGGTTTGTTTTATTTAGCTAATGATGTTTAATATGTATATTTTAGATATTAGACCTTTATCAAATCAGAATTTTTGTGTTATTTATCTGATTTCTTGTTTTCAATGTGTATAGTTTGATATTAATCCTTTATCAGATGGGAATTTTTGTTTTATTTATCTAATTAAGTTAAATATGTATATTATGAATATTAGACCTTCATCAGATGGGAATTCTTTTATTGTTTACTTCATTTCTTGTGGTCTATATGTATATTTTGCATATTAGACATTTATCAAGAGAGATATTTTGTTTTATTTATTTGATTTCTTATGTTCAATATGTATATATTGGATATTAGTTATTTATTATGTGAGAATTTTTTAGTTTAATGTCTTGCGTTTGACATATATATATATAGTAATAGATCATTATCTAATTATAAATTTTGTTGTATTTTTCTGATATTCTTTAATATGTATATTTTGAATTTTAGACATTTATCAGATGAGAATATTTTTTTATTTTTCTGATTTCTTGTGTTCAATACATACATTTAGGATATTACATCTTTATCAGATGAGAAATTTTTATTTTAATTTATTGTGTTCAATAAGTATAGTTTGGATATCAGACCTTTATCAGGTGACAAGTCTTGTTTTATTTATCCGATTTTATTAATATATGTAAAGCTGTCCAAGAATACACTTAAAATTTAGTCACATACTATTCCTTCACTTTCAAGGGTAGTCAAAAATTTTTTTCAGATGTTATTATGTGATATAATTATTTGAGATGACATTGGAACCAATAACATTTATCTTTCCTAAATGGTACAATTCTAAAATGTGAAACAATGTTGAAATCTGTGCATAAACTGCATTAAGATTTTCAAAGCAAAGAATTTAGCAGACACAATTATATATAATTAAATATAATACAAATATAAATTATTTAAATATAAATTAAATTTATAATATATGTTTTATATACATAATTAAATTTAATTAAATATAATATATAGTTTTTTCACACTGCAGGATGTTAACCACCTCCAATGCACACATAGGCAGTTCCCAATGCATTCATTATCACAGTGAAAAAATAAGACTCACAACAGGAGGAAGATGTGTTTGGAGATCGGCACCAAGGGATTTTATGGGCAACCATTGGGGGAATGATGGTGTAAAATTTTCAATTCAGGAACATGTATTGATTAAAATTTTATAAAAAAATTAAGAGATTGACACCATTGAAGAGAAACTACAAGAGCTTGATTTGGAGATCATTTTTCCCCTGTTTATTTAACAAGTTCAACATTGATAAAATATAAGATAAAGCAAAATTTATTTTATTTCATCTTGTTTCATTTTTATCTCTTTTAATGAGAGACAAAATGAATGCAGAGGGATGGGGAGTTAGGTAAAAACTGGGAAAAAGATTGGTCATGTAAACTGTAATCAAGATATTGTGTAAATATATAAAAATAATATATTTTCTATAAATATAAAAAGTATTTCTAGAGATATTTTTGCTGTTGATGGAAGAATATTATACATAAAGAGAACATATCCTATATTTTCTCTGATTGCACAATACACCCTTAAAGTTGTGGTATGTTCTCATAAGAAAATTTGTAAAAACAAAAAGTGCAATAACCAAATTGTCAATTGATACACAAAATAGTTATATAAACAAGAAGAGTGAAGTTTTGAAAACAGTTCCTATGTGAATTAGTGTGCTAATTATATCTAAAATAAACAACATGAATGTTGATGACAAAGTTATTTGTTTTCAAACATACTACTCCTAACTTTCACCACAGGTGCTCTTTTGATGAGTGGCACTACTGAATTTAAAAATTAGTTTCTTATCTCATCATGGACTTTAGGAGATAGAAAGAAGGAATTAATCCATTTAAATATAAATGCTTTATATGAAAATCTCCATATGAAACACATTTTTTTGGAAATTGCTTCTTGCATTCTAAGAAAGATGTATTCACTGAAACACAGAGAATTTGCAGCATAATTCACTGATGTATTGATTAAGGTTTTGCTTGACATCATTAATTCATACTTGTATTAATCAAGATTTTGCATGACATCATTTCATAAAGTGTATGACTTTAATTTTTAAAACTCAATATGTGTTTATTAAAACATGTAATTAAGGATGATGGACTTTGTGGCAGTATCAATTGACATATAGGTATATGTTACAAATCTTTGTCATTATAAGCATAGGCAAGGAATCATAAATAAAACCATCATCTGTTGTGTATTTTGAACAGAAAAATTTAATCCCAAAATGATTTCAGTGTATTTTTTACATTTTTAATGAACTAGTATCACGTTTCATGTGAAAGCTCAGTTTTATCTCCTCTGGCCATGTTCTCTACTGTCTGATCGTTCCAAACACCTGAATTCTGATGAGCAAACATATTGAGCCACATGATTCCTGGGGACAGAGATCCAGGAATGTGAATTGCTGGATTATTTCCTCACCAGAGCAAAAAAATGGGAAAATAGAACCAATGGCTACAAAGACAAGGAACTGTGAAGAGTTGGTCTTTGTCCTTCTACTGGAAGCAAAATGACATCTTGCAAAACCTTAATGAATATAAGTATAACATAATGATGTCATGCAAAACCTTGTTTAATACAAGTAGGAATAATGATGTCACATAAAACCATGATGAATACAACTATGAGTTAATGACATCATGCAAAACCTTGATTAATACAACTATGAATTAATGATGCCATGCACGACCTTTTTTAATACAAGTGTGAAATAATGATGTTAAGCAAAAATAATCAAGGACACTGGACATTATAATTAATCTCTAACGGAAACCATCCTGTCAGTCGTGTTAGGGTTAGGGGGGGATAGAACTATCTGCTTCGGCCTCTGGATGAGGAGAAATCTCTGCAAGCACCTGTTCAGCCAAAAAAGGGTGGAAACAGGACGATGACAAGACCCAGGAGAGCACAATGACATGTATTATTACTAGTATTTACCCAGATAGTAACTTTTGAAAACTGTGTTTTTACATAAAATATATGATTCTTACACAGGACATTTTTCCTTACCCATATTAAAATACATTTATTTTCCAATACTTTTTTAACTTATGAAATCTGTGATGATGTATTCAGTCAGTCCAGTATAACAGATTGTCTGAGACTACTTTCTGCTACACTTACCTAAGTAATCAAGCCAGTCTAACTCTTGAGTCATTTTACTGTGAGGAGCTGAACCCTAGTTGTGTGTCTTGGAAAGACCATGAATGGTATTTCCTCATTTGAAATTAAAAATTTTGTTTTTTTCACAAATCTGGAAAGAATAATACTCAACTTCATATGGAAAAACAAAAAACTCAGGATAGCCAAAAAATCCTGTACAATAAAACAACCTCTGGAGGTATCACGATCTCTGACCTCAAGCTCTACTATAGAGCTTCTGTAATAAAAACGGTTTGGTACTGGCATAAAAACTGACATGTGGACCAATGGGAAGATCCTGACATTAACCTGCACACCTATGAACATAAAATTTTTGACAAAGAAGCCAAAAATGTACAGTGGAAAAAAGAAAGCTTCTGCAACAAATGGTGCTGGCATAACTGGATGTCAATGTATAGAAGACTGCAAATAGATCCATATCTGTCACCATGCACAAAACTTAAGTCCAAGTGTTTTTTCTCTATTTATGAGGCAAATAAGATTGTCAATGTCCAACGCTTTTATTGAAAGATTTGTATTTTTATATTAATTTCATCCAAAATGATTTGTCTTTATCTCCGTGTG
>NW_023412790.1:0-3449 GCF_903995425.1 Onychomys torridus
CATGACCCTAAACCTAACCCTAAGAAAAACGCAAATGACAAACTTGCCTAGACAAACTATAACTTGACTCTGAGGCTAAATCTAACCCTAACCCTAACCACAAACTCCCCTTCCCTAACCTGACCCAAAGGGTAAATCTAACCCTATCCCTAAACACAAACTCCCCTACCCTAACATGATCCAACATAATTCTACCCTAACCCTAACCACAAACTCCCCCAGTAATTACGCGAAAGAGCCCTAACCCATAACCCTAAGCCAATCGTAACACTGACCCTACTCACAAACTCCTCAAACCCTGATTCTTAGAACTTGTAACCCATAACCATAACCACAATCCCAAGAAATGAAAGTCTGATCCTAACACTAACCCCCAATTCACAATCTAAAAGTCTAAAACAGGTGGAGGAAATACAGAGCAAGGAATCCTGGGAAATGTAGTGCATACGTAATGATGTCATAGAAAAGGGCATTATGGGAAATGTAGTCCACCAGGAAGACACACAGTGGACAGGAGGACACACTACAGACAGGAGGACATTATGAGCAAGGCATCCTGGGAAATGTCGTCTGAAATGTAGACGATACAAAATGATGTCAAGGAGAAGGGAATCATGGGAAATGTAGTTCATATGTAGTGATACCATAGAGAAATGCATCATGGGAAGGCTTCTGATGGTATAAGGAGAAAACAGGAAGTTTTCTACTAACTCCACAGAAGAGGAAACATGAAAACAGATGAGGGCAAAGGTCAGCCCTGGATTTAACCAACAGTAAACCATAACACTGACCAAAATATCCCCTACCCTAACACTAACCAGGCCCCAAACCTAAATCTAACCATAACCCTAACCACAAACACCCTATCCTAAACATAACATGTCACTAAGCCTAAATCTAACCCTTACCCTAACCACAAACTCCTCTACATTAAAACTAACCAGACGCAGATCTTAAATTTAACCCTATCACTAACCACAAACTCGCCTACCCTAACCATAACCATAACCATAACCATAACCATAACCCTAAACACAAACAACCCTACAGAATCCCGAACCTGACCCTAAGCCTAAATCTAACCCTAAGCATAACCTCAAATTCCCAATCCTAACCCTAATGCTAACCCTAACCCTAACCCTAAACTTAACCCTAACCCTAACTGCAAACTCCCCTATCCTAACCCTAACCCTAAGCCTGGGGAGGCATCCTGGAAGATGAAGTCAAACACAGAGAAAATACAGAGCAAGGAATCCTGGGAAATGGAGTCCAAATGTAATGATGACAATGGGAAATACACCATGGGAAATGTAGTCATATGTGATGATGTCATACAGAAAGGCATTATGGGAAATGTAGTCCACATGTAATGATGTCACAGAGAAAATATTACAGGAAATGTAGTTCATATGTAATGATGTCATAGAGAAAGGGATATTGAGACATGTAGTCTATATGTGGTGATGTCATAGAGAAATGCATCATGGGAAGCCTACTGATGGTATAAAGAGGGAACAGGAAGTTACCTTCTGACCGGAGAGTGGAGGAAACAAGACACCTCAGGAGGGCAAAGGTCTCATATTGAACTAACAAATAACCCCAACAACTAACTAAACACATTATCTACACCCTAACCATAACCCTAACCTGCCACAAAGCCTAACCCTGACCCTAATCTGACACAAGCCTAACCCTAACCCTAACCTAACACAAGCCTAACCCTAACCCTAACCTGACACAAGACTAACCCTAAACCTAACCTGACACAAGCCTAACCCTAACCCTAACCCTAACCTGACACAAGACTAACCCTAAACCTAACCTGACACAAGCCTAACCCTAACCCTAACCTGACACAAGCCTAACCCTAATCCTATCATGACCCTAACATTACCCTGACCAGAACCCTAAGACTAACCCCAACACTAAACTGACCATAAACCAAACCCTAACACAAAACCCTAACCACAAACTGCCTTACCATAACAGTATCATGACAGAAGGCCTAACCCTAACCATAATCTCACCTTGACCCTAACATGACCCAAACCCTAACCATAATACTATCCCTAACCTGACCCAAACCTTAACCATAATACTAACACTAACATGACCCTAAACCTAACTCTAACAAAAACCCAAACCACAAGCTCACTTACCCAAACTCTTACCTGACTCCAAGCCTAAATCTAACCCTAACCCTAACCACAAACTCATCTACACTAACCCTAAACTGACCCAAAGCTTAGATCTAACCATAACCCTACCACATACTCACCTACCGTAACCTGACCCCACACCTAAATCTAACCCTAACCATAACCCCAAACACCCCCACCAATAACCTCAGCCCAAGCCAAAATCTAACCCTAACCCTAACCACAAACTCCGTACCCTAACCCTAACCTGACCCAAAGCCTAAATCTAACTCTAACCCTAACCCTAACCACAAACTCCCCCAGCAATGACTGAAAGACCCCTAACCCATAAGCATAAACCAATACTAACACTGATCCTAGTACAAATTCCTCACACCGAGATTCTAAAAACCTGTAACCCATAACTCTAAACAAAACCACCTGAAATGAAAGTCTGACCCTAACCCTAACCTTAACCCTAAACTTAACCACTAATCATAAAACTAACCACTAACCCTAACCTTAACCATAACCATAACCATAAACCTAATCTTTAGCCATAACCACTAACCTTAACCTGAACGGTCATGGACTTTCACTACCAGTGGCTCTCAATAATGCCCCACTTGTTTTCTTCCATTGTTTACCTGACTGAGTCATCGGTAATAACACTCCAACAGATTTGCTATTCCATTTAAGAAACTAGCCCATTATTTTGTAATTCTGCATTAATAAATATCCTGGGCATTGACAGAATAAGGAAGAATTTGGAGCCAAAATATCACCAAATGACTGTTAGCCTAATTTTTATTGAGTCTGTTTTTGACTGAAATCCTATAGTCTCAATCTCCACTTCTGCCATTACTCTTAAAATTCCCATCTTCCTGGTCATGCACAATGGGTCAATAATGTTCTGTGTGCAACTTTCTATGTTTTTTGCAAACTAAGGTCCTGATATCTTCCACATTTTTCCAAAATAACATTCTCAGTGTAAGGAACATGTAGGACCTTGGGTGAGCAACCCTGGTCAGGAGTGATATGTAATAGAATGTCATAAGTAAGCCACAAATGGGGTGGTGATAACCTATAAGCTATGTGTGGAAGTAGGGATGAGACTAGAAACATAGGCAGAAAGGGATATAAAAGAAGAAGCCTCAGACCCAACCAAAAGAGCTCGTCAGACCCTCTCATAAGAGGACTGTCTCTGCCAGAGAGGTGAATCCTGTCCTCAGTGCAGACGTGGCTGACCAGAGGTAGGCTGACCCAAGATCCAGAGGAACAGATATAGCAAGTCTTGAACTGTACACCCAG
>NW_023412791.1:0-26381 GCF_903995425.1 Onychomys torridus
CCCCCCACCCGAGAAGAGAGTACGCGCTCGACTCTGTCTGTCTCGGCGCCCTATTTGTCCCGAGGCCACTACGCTGGCGTTTTGCTCGGTGCGTGGCGTTGTGTCGCAGCAATTCTCGACGATCGCTTGTGACCAGAGTGCAGCTTACTCGTGCTGACGAGTGCGCACTCAACGCGTCTCGGGGTCCTTCTGCGTGCGCATGGGATGGAAGGGGAGCCTGCAGCCCCGCCTGCTAGCCTACGCAGGCTCCAGCACCTGCCGCCTGCATAGGTCGCGACACTCGGGTGCATGACGCAAACGCGTCCATCACCAGTGATTGGATGATGAGAGTTCTAGCACGACCCTTAGGGTGTTTGGCCATCCCACCACCAGACTAGGTCAGTTGGGGCTTTCTCTCCACCATTGCCAGTAGTCTACAGGAGGGTCTCTTTGAGGATTGCTGGGGACCTCTCTAGCACTTTGCTTCTTCCGAGTCTCATGTGGTCTTCATTTATCATGGGCTGTCGATCCTTGTTCTCCCTATCTGTTCTCGATCCAGCTGGGATCTCCTGCTCCCCTAAGCTCTCTTTTCCTCAGACCTTGCCCTTCATTACCCCCACTCACGTCCACCTGGTCCATGGAGTTCTCATCCATTTCTCTGTCCTTGGGCCATCCCTGTGTCTCTCTTTGGGTCCTCTTTTCTTGGTAGCCTCCCTGGAGTTGTGAGTAGCAGGGTAGTCATCGATGTTTTATATCTAGTAACTTCCTAGGAGTGAGTCAATACCACGTTTGTCTTTCTGACTCTAGCTTACCTCACTCGGGACGCCTTTTTCTAGATCCATCCATTTGCCTGCAAACTTGAGGCCATTCTTGTAGCTTTTGGAAAACAACCCCTTAACAATCTGTCTCTCCCTCTGATGAATATGCCATGTCCTCCTCAGTCTCTTTGGATACATTTTAGTTTGAAGTCTCTTGGTTAGATATTTGGATAGCTACACCAGCTTGCATCTTAAGGCCATTGGACTAGAAAGTCTTGACCCACCTTTGACTTTTAAGGAATGTGTGCCTTCAGGTTGAATTGTGTTTCTTGTGTGCAGCAGAAGGGTGGATTCTGTGTTGGTATCTATTGGGTGAGCCTGTGTCTTTCTTTAGGCAAATTGAGTTTTCTGATATTAATGGATAGTAAGGATCAGTGACTGTTAATTCCTGTTATTTTTGGTGGTATTGTTGTGTGTTTCCCTTCTTTGGTATTTGTTGGTGTGGGACTATATATTGTCGGTGTTATCCTGGGTGCATCTAACTTCCTCCGTTCGGATTTTCCCACCTCGGCCCTGGACCACCCCAGTCTCTCTCCACCCTCTCTCTGACCATCCTCTCTGTGGTGTACCTTTGAGTCTGAGTATGTGCCTGTTTGCAGGGGCCTCTCTGTGTGCTTCTCGACTCCTCTTTACTGTGGAATTTTGCTCCAAGGCTAGGTTCATTCTCTGTGAGATCCCCTAGTCCTCCAATCCTAGCCAGACTCAGAACGCCAGGGAAAGGATAGGAAATCCTGGAGCCAGACGGAAGAGGTGCTTGTTTCTGTGGAGGTCACATAGGAGGGGGACACATCAGCAGGGACCCTTCTCCATGGAGTGTATCTAAAGCCCTACATGTGGAAATCAACATGGCTTCAATGGGGATTTGAGGGCCTGTGAGGCAGTCCCATAAGTTTAGCAGATTAGGTTGTTAGCTGCTGCATACCTTCTCTAGGACCTTGGAGAGAATAGTGATTAGTAGGTCATAGGAAGGCCACTGGTTTCAGGCCAAGGAGCCTTAGGGTGGGGTTAATCTGCTTTAGGGTGGGTTTTCCCAAAAGGCAGAGGCAGGAGTGCCCTTGGAGTGGGAGTGCTCAGGCGAGAAGTGCCTGTGTCTTCCATGGAGAGGTTCTCCAACCTCCCTGGACTCTTGAGGTCCCCTTCAGGGTCCCTTTGGCGGAGGTGGCGTGCTCTGCACCCGTGGACATCCCAGCAGACCTCCTGGCAAGCTGCGGGCTGAGGCACCCGTCCCCACCCATGGCCCCATTCTCATCCCCGACCCTGGGCTGCGCTCCAATCCCAGGCTGCCCCAGGCGCCAGGCCCCAGGCAGCAGGTTAGTGGGCGGGGCCGCCAGCCAGTCTATAAATCCCTGGGCCCACTCCTGGAGGCACTCACTCCAGGCTGGCGCTTTCCTGCTGAGCGGTCCTGCTTAGACTCGCCAGTGGCAGGAGTCCTTTGAGGCTTCCTAGGCCGGATGGAAGATCCAAGCAGCAATCTGGGGGACAGCACTGGGGCCCTGGCATCCTGGTGCAAAAGGACTGTTTGGGGTGCCTTGCAGCAGGAGGCCCTGCTGACAGCTTTTGCCATGAACCCTTACTCAAGCTTCAGGGCCAGGCAGGACCTGGCCAGCGAAATGGGGCTGATGAGTCCCACATCCACTTGTGGTTTCAGAACCACAGCAATCGCACAAGGCATGAGCGCCAAGGTCCCCAGGGGTCGGCTGGAGGAAGCGGGCTAGGGTCCATTCAGCTACCCGAAGAGCCTGGTGCCAGGTGGAAGAAGCAGCACCGAGGAGGCTAAAACCAGGCTTTGCACTTCACTCAGCTCTGCACAGTTCAGCATCTTGCTCCAAGCTTTTGAGAACGTCCCACGCCTGACATATAATGCCAGGATGAATCTCGCCCAAGAGACCGGTTTGCCTGAGGACACACTTCACATCTGGTGTCAGAACCAGAGAACACGCCGCCCTGGTGGTGGCAGGGGCACAGCTGGAGGTCAAGACTCACTGGCACAGGCGCTGCCACCTCCACTGCACCAGCTGCTGCTTCCCTTGCTGCTGCCTCTGCGACCACCTCCTCTGAGCCCACAGCCTTCACCTGGGCCCTCTGGGGACCTGGAAGGAGCTCCATGCAGCTGGGAGATTGAGCAGCATGCCCAAGACAGCCTGTTGCCACCGGCTGCTGCACTAGTCTTGGGTGTCCAGACTTTCAGTCCGCCCTCCCCAACAGCCTCCTTCCCAGTGTCCTCACCTGCAGCAGCAGCACAGCCCCCTGGACCATGTCACCAAGGCCACTGGGAACCCAGCCTTGTCGAAGGCAACACCTTTACAGTGGACGATGTCGAGCTCATGGTTGATCAACTGCTGACAGAACTCCAGGCTGAACAGGAGGCCCACGACACTCTGAATGCATTCATCCAACACTTGACTTGCCTCTGGATGAACAAGAATACCAGACCCTACTGCTGGATCTGCTCTGAAACTCAGCAAGGCTTCATCCTCATGCCCCATGCCTCTCATCACTTGACCTGTGTTCACCAAGCACCTACTGACTCCCTGTGTTCCCCAGGGGGAGGCCACGGCTGAGAGCCTGGCAGGAGGAGCGGGCAGCACCCCAGCCCAAAAAGGACTTCTAAGGCCTCCATTCCAGTCAGTAGAGGGAAAGAGTGTGTGTTACACAATCAGCGCCATGCCAGAGCTTCCACTCTGCCCTAAGCTCTGCTCCTCAGCACACTGTAACCTCCCCAAAACTCTTGACTCGGCTCTGAAGACCTGACACCACAGATATCCCCTCAAAAAGTCCACCCTAGGCACAAAAAGCCAACAACTGATATTTGTGTTTCCTATTCTTTCGTCTTTTCTCTCATTTCTTCCAGGACCCGGAAGGGGACCGCAAGAGGCCAGGGAGGGGGAGAACCGCGCCAGGGGAAAGACACAGGCACGGCGCGCCGGAGCACGGCCCACGCCAGGGCACGCCGGCCGCGGCCGGGGGGAAACCACCCGAAAAGGAGAGTGCGAACCCCACCGAAAGGCGCCGGGGCCGGAAACCAGGGGACCGGCCGAGGCGACGAAGCACCAGGCGCGCCAAAGGGCCGAGAGAAGGGAGGCAGCAGCGAACAACCGAAGCGGCGGAAACGGAGGGGGACGGCCGCACAGGCCCGCAAAGCCCCAGGGAAGCCCAGGGAGGGCCCACATGGGAGGCGGAGAGGACAACGCCAGGGAGAAGGCCGGGCGGAGGGGCCCCCCCGAGGGGGACCCCACAAGAAACAAGCACCGCGGCCGGCGGGCGCCAGGCGAGGGCCGAGCCGTGCCCGGCGGGCGGAGGCGGGCGAGGGAGGGGGAGGACGAGGGGAGCGCACAGAGAAGGGAACCGAGCCCGGGGGAGCAAAAGGCCACAGGAAAGAGGAGCGAGAAGCACACAGAGAGGCCCGGCAAAGACAGGCACAGACGGCAGAGCAAGGGACAACGCACAGGAGAGGGGGGAGGGGCAAAAGAGAGGGGAGAGAGACGGGCGGGGGGCCAGGGCCGAGGGGAAAAGCCGAACGGAGGAGGGAGAGGGCACCAGGAGAACACCGACAAGAGTAGGAGGCCCACTAGCAACAAAGACCAAAGAAGGTAAACACCCACAACTAAGAACCACCCAAAAAAGAACGAGGAAGGAACAGGCACGGAGCCGGAGGAGACCAGGAAGAGCAGAAAAACGCAAGGGGCCCGAAAGAAAGACTACAGGGCGCACCAAAGAGAGACCAACACAGAACCAGCCGGCGGCGGCACACAAGAAAACACAAGGCACCGGAAGGCCACACAGGCCGGAAAAGGCAAGGGGCAGACGGGCGAGGCCAGGGCCGGAAGAGGCAAGCGGGGGGAGGCGAGCAAAAGAGCGAACCAAGAGACGGCAAACGAAAAGGTGAGGCCAAAGAGGACGGAGGAGGACAGGGGCAGAGGCAGCAGAGGGAGAGACAGAGGGAAGGGCAAAGCGACAAAGAAGGGCCGCAACGGGGAGGCAAAGGGAGGGAGCGAGAAAATAAGGCGGCCCGAGGGAGGGAGCGAGAGGCAGAAGGGACAAACGGGGGAGGGACGCCACGCGAGGAGGGGACGAGAGAGAAAAAACAGCGAGGAGACCGGCGACGCACAACGCCAGGGAGGCGACCAAGAAAAGAGGACCCAAAGGAGAGACACAGGGAGGGGCCGAAGGACAGAGAAAGGGAGGAGAACGCCAGGGAACCGGGCGGGAGGAAGGAAGGGCAAGGGGGAGGGAAAGAAAGCGGAGGGGAGCAGGAGAGCCCAGCGGGAGCAAGAACAGAAAGGGAGAACAAGGAAGAACAGACCAGGAGAAAGGAAGACCACAGGAGAACAGGAAGAGGCAAAGGGCGGGAGAGGGCCCCAGAAAGCCACAAGGAGACAGCCGCGGGAGACGGCGGGCAAGGGGCGAGAGAAAGCCGGAGCGGACCGAGGCGGGGGAGCAGAGGGCCAAACACCCGAACGGGCGGGCGGGAACGCGCAGCCAAGAACGGAGGGAAGGGGAGGCAGAGAGCCGCGGCCAGGCCCCAGGGGGAGCGCCAGGAGGCCAAGGGGGAGAAAGAGGAGGGACGGGAAGAGGGGGAAGGGGGAGACCAAGAGGGAAAAGCACAGGGACAAAGAGCCAAACGAAGGGAAGCACAGGAAGGAGGAACCAAAGGCGGGGGAGCCCCCAGCGGGAGCAGGCCCGCGGGAGAAGGGAGACAAGGGAAGAGCGGGGGAGCGCACCCAGGCAGGGGACCGGAACCGGCCGGAGGGAGGAGCGGGCGGGGAACCGGGGCAGGGGGGACGGGCGGCAGGAGGGAGGGGGACAGGACCGGACGGGCCGAAGCGGGCCCAGGAGCGGAGCCCCAGGGCAGGCGAGCGCGCGCGGGGCCGCCGTCCGCCGGGGGGGAGAGAGAGAGACGGCCGGGGAGGCAGCGCAACCGGGCAGCGCAGGGCCAGGCAGGCCGGGCCCCCCCGCCCGAGCGGACCAGAAGGGCCCCACAGGAGCCCCAGGGGCCAAACAGACAGCGCAGCCACGAAGACAGGGAGGCCCACGGCCGGGGGCCGCCCAAGCGAGGCAAGGGGCGCACGAGGCAGATGGCACGGAGCCAGGGGAAAGGCGGCGCAGGGGGAGGCCAGAGGCAGGGGGCCAGAGGGCGAGGGGGCCCGGGCGGGGGCCAAGCGGGCGGCGCAAAGAGGCGGGCGCGCACGAGCCCGCCGCGGGCGCACCAGGGGGACGCCCGCCCGCAGCGCCAACGGGGCCCAGGCAAGAAGCGCGGCAGGCCACGGCCAGCAGGGAGGGAGGAGAGGGCGAGCACGACCGGGAGGGGGGGCAGCCCACCACCAGACGAGGGCAGGGGGGCGGGCGCGCCACCAGGCCAGGAGGCGACAGGAGGGCGCGGGAGGAGGCGGGGGACGCGCGAGCACGGGGGCGGCGGCGAGGCGGGGGCGGCAGGAGCAGGGGCGGGCGAGCCGGGCCCGAGGGGCGGAGCAGCGGGGAGCGCGGCGCCCCGAAGCGCGCGGGGCCGCAGACCGGGCCCGGAGGACCCCACGCCGGCCACCGGGCCAGGGAGGGCGCAGCAGGCCGGGCCGGGGCAGCCGGGGCGCGCGGGGCCGCCGGGGGAGCCGCCCCGGGAGAGTCAGTGGGAGGCAGCAGGAGAGCGAGGAGGCCGAGAGAGCAAGACCACGGGGCGGGCGGGACGCGGCGGACCGCAACGCGGACGCCGGCGAGAGCCGCCAGGGCCGGCAAACGGGAGGCCAGGCGGGGAGCGGGGAAACAACCCCGGACAAGCGGGCGCGCCCGCGGAGGAAGAGGCCAGGGCCGCCGCAGGCGCGGGAGACAGGGAGGGGAAGGCGCGGGGGGAGAGAGGGGGAGAGCGACACCAGCGGGCAGCGGAAGGGCAGGGACGAGGAGCGGGACCCCACCGGGGACGGAGGGGAAGGGCGGGCAGGGGGAAGGGGGGGGCGGGGCAGCAGAAGGAGGGAGGCGGGGGAGCGAGGGGGGAGCCGGGGCGGGAGGCAAAGGAGGCGGAGAGGAAGGGAACGAAGAGCAGGACGGAGGCCGGAGGGAAGGGGGCCCGGCGGGAGGGCGGGGGGACGAGAAGGGGCGGGGGAGCGGGGGCAGCGAACGGCGCGGGCGGAGGCCCACCGCGGCCCGGGACCACCCGGCGCGCGCCACCCGCGCGGACAGCCGCGCGGGGGACCGGGGAGGCGGAGGAGGGGCCGGGGGCAGGCGGCCGCGCGGGGCGGCGCGACGCCGCGGGACGGGGAAGGGCGCCAAGGCGAGGGGCAGGCCGCGGGAGAGCCCCGAGGCCGCCAAGCCGAGCCATAGCAGAACGCCAGGGAAAGGAGAGGAAGCCGGAGCCAGACGGAGAGGGCGGGCGGGGAGGGCCAGAGGAGGACACTAGCAGCAGGGACCCGGCGCCAGGGAGGGGAGCGAAAGCCCGACAGGGGGAAAGCAACAGGGGCAAGGGGAGGGGAGGGCCGGGGAGGAGCCCAGGGAGCAGAGGAGGAGCGGCGGCAGACCGGCGCGAGGACCGGGAGAGAAGGAGAGAGCAGAGGAAGGCCACGGCAGGCCAAGGGAGCCGGAGGGAAGCGGCGGGAGGGGCCCAAAAGGCAGAGGCAGGAGGGCCCGGGGAGGGGAGGCGGCAGGCGGAAGGGCCGGGGGCCAGGGAGAGGGGCGCCAACCGCCCGGGACGCGGGAGGCCCGGGCAGGGGCCCGGGGCGGAGGGGCGTGAGATAGTGCGCGGCCACCCGAGACAGCCCACAGACCGCCGGCGCAAGCGGCGGGGGAGGCACCCGGCCCACCCAGGCCCCAGGCGCAGCCCGGACCCGGGGCGGCGCGGCCAAGCCAGGCGCCCAGGCGGCCAGGCCCCAGCAGCAGGGGAGGGGCGGGCCGCCAGCCAGGCGAGAAACCGGGGCCCACGCCGGGAGGCACCGCCAGGCGGGCGCGGGCCGGCGGAGCGGGCCGGCGGAGACGCGCAGGGCAGGAGGCGGGGCGGCCGAGGCCAGAGTAAGAGCCAAGCAGCAAGCGGGGACAGCACGGGGCCCGGGCAGGGGGGCAAAGGACGGGGGCCGGCAAGCAGGAGGCCCGGCGGACAGCCGGGGCCAGGACCCGGACGCAAGCGGCAGGGCAGGCAGGACCGGGCCAGCGAAAGGGGGGAGGAGGCCCACAGCCACGGGGGGGCAGAACCACAGCAAGCGCACAAGGCAGGGCGTCCAAGGCCCCAGGGAGGCGGCGGGGAGGAAGCGGGCGAGGGCCAGGCAGGACCCGAAGAGCCGGCCAGGGGGAAAGAAGCAGCACCGAGGAGGCGAAAACCAGGCGGGGCACGGCACGCAGCGCGGCACAGGGCAGGCAGCGGGCGCCAGCGGGGGAGAAGGCCCACGCCGGACAGAGAGGCCAGGTAGGAAAGCGCGCAAGAGCCGGGCCGGAGGACACACGGCACAGCGGGGGGCAGAACCAGGAACACGCCGCCCGGGGTTGGCAGGGGCACAGCGGGGGGCAAGACGCACGGGCACAGGCTAGCGGCCACCGGCCACGGCATCCAGCGGGCGGCCCGGGCGGGCCGCGGCGACCACCGCGCGGGGAGCCCCAGCCGGCACCGGGCCCGCGGGGACGGGAAGGAGGGCCAGGCAGCGGTGAGAGGGAGCAGCAGGCCCAAGACAGCCGGGGGCCACCGGGGGGCACGAGGCGGGGGCCAGACGGGGCAGGGCCGCCCGCCCCAACAGCCGCCGGCCCAGGGCCGCACCTGGCAGCAGCAGCACAGCCCCGGGACCAGGCACCAAGGCCACGGGGAACCCAGCCGGGCGAAGCAACAACCGGGAACAGGGGACGAGGGCGAGGCGCAGGAGCAACGGCGACAGAACGCCCGGCGAACAGGGAGGCCCACGACACGCGGAAGGCCAGGCGCCAACACGGGACGGGCGCGGAGGAACAAGAAGACCAGACCCGACGGCGGGAGCGGGCGGAAACCAGCAAGGCGGCCAGCCGCAGGCCCAGGCCGCGCAGCACGGGACGGGGCACCAAGCACCGACGGACGCCCGGCCCCAGGGGGAGGCACGGCGGAGAGGCCGGGCAGGAGGAGCGCGGCAGCACCCCAGCCCAAAAGGACGGCGAAGGCCGCCAGGCCGGCAGGAGAGGGAACAGAGGGGGGGGAACAAGGCAGCGCCAGGCCAGAGCGGCCACGCGGCCCGAAGCGCGGGCGCAGCACACGGGAACGCCCCAAAACGCGGACGCGGCGCGAAGACCGACACCACAGAGAGCCCCCAAAAAGGCCACCCGAGGCCACAAAAAGCCAACAACGTGAGAGGGCCGAGCGGGCGGCGGGGCGCGCAGGGCGGCCGCGGCCCGACCACGGGCCCCGCCACCAGGCGGGCGGCGGGGAGCCAGGGCGGAAGGCCGGAGGGGACACCCGGCCGGCCCGGCAAACCACAGGAGGCACCGGCGGCGACCGGCAGGAGAGCGCGATAGCGCAGCAGCGGGCCGCAAACGGCAACGGGCCACGGGACGTGGAGCGCAGCGAGACCACCAGACGGAGGAGAACGGTTGGGGAATGGGACGCAGGAGAAGGGGGAGGCGGCGAAGGACAGAACAGCACAGACACGAGAGGGGGAAGCGGCGGCAAGGACGCAGACCAAGAGGGAGGGAGACAGGGACGGGGGAAACACGGCAAGCGGCCAGGAGGGGGACAAACAGAGAAGCAACAAGGAGGGACCACACGGGCGGCAGAAGTGAGGAACAGAGCGAGGAGGAGAGCCGGGACGGGGCGGGGGCCCGCATGCCGGACAGAGAACAGGGACGCCCGAGCGGAGGGCCGGCGACACCGGGGGGCGGGAGCAAAGAAAACCCGGCAGCAGGCGACCAGGGCAGGGGGAAAAGAGCGGAACCGGGCGGGGGGAGAAGGCACCGGGGGGGGGGCGACCGAGCGAAGCGGGCCAGAACGGGAACGGAGGCCAGGGGGCAGACCAGGAGGGGCACACAGCGGGCCAGGACGGCAGAAGCGCCCGGAAAAGGGAAGGGCGCGAAAGAAGGGAAAGCGAAGGAGGAAGGGAGGGGCACCAGCGACCCGGGAGAGAAAAAAACGCGAGCCCGTAAGAAGGAGAGGAAGGGCGAAGCCGGGAACGGCGGCCGCAGCGGCGGGCGGCGGCGCGGGGGGGAAGGGCCGAGGAGGGCCGACCGGGACGGCAGGCGCGCGGCGCGAGAGGCGGGGCCGCGGAAGAGAAGGCGGGCTGCGCGAAAGCAAGGCAGGAAGGCCGCCAAACGGAGAGACCGCGGGACGGGGCCGAAAAGCGGGAAGCAGAGGGGGGGGAGGGAGCCACGGCGGAGAAGCAGGACGCGCGGAGGGGGCACAGCAGGAACAGAAGAGGGAACGGCGGGAAGGAGACCACAGGAAACAACATAGAAGGACAGGGGCAAAGAGAAGAAGCAGAGGGCGAGCCAGGCGCGGCAAAGCAGAGCGGCGGGGGGCCGGGAGTCGGGCACCGGAGGCGGGCAAGGAGGAGGGGCGCCGGGGCAGGACCCGAGGGCCGCGGACCCCCGGGCCCACGGAACGACCGGAGCCAAGGCAGGGGCAGGCAGCGACACCGGCAGGGCGGGGCAAAACGGCGAGAAAAAGGAGAGGGGGCCGGGGAGGAGGGGGGGGGGGGAGGGGCAGGCACAGCGAGGGGGGACAGGGCGGGACACAAAGGCAGAAAAGGAGAGGAAAACAGGAGGGGCCCGGGGGAGAGCACCATGAGGCCCCGGAGAGGAAGCCCCGGAAAAGGAGGGGAGCGGAAGCCATGGAAGGCCCAGGAAACCGGGCGGGAGCCGCACAGCAGGAAGGACAGACCCACGAAGCCACAGCCAGAGGGGGGGATGGGGAAGGCAAACGGAGGGGCGCACAAGCGAGGCGGGAACCAGGACGCCAGGCGGGGCCAGCAGGCCCAGACGCCAGGGGGGGCAGAAAGACCGGGGGCCGGCCGGCCCAGACAGGGCCAGGCGGGGGGCGGAAGGGCCGCCCGCCCGGGGGGAGCGGGGAGGAGCAAAGGCCAGCAAAGCAAACGGGAAGGCGCCGCCAAGGGCCGGACGGCAAGGAACCGGGGCGGCCCGACCGGGAGCCAACGGCGGGGAAAGGAGAGGGAAGGACGGGAGCGGGGGCAAAAAAGGGAAGGGAAGGGAGGGAGGCCACGGGAGAGGACAGGGAAGAACAGGGGGGAGCGGGAGGGAAGGCGCGAAAGAGGAAACAGAGGACAAAAGAAAAGAACAGCAGGAGGAAGCACCAGAGGGGCGCCAAGGGGCGGGAAAAAGGAGAAGAACAACAACAACACAACAAAGCAAGAAAAGGACGCGGAGAAAGGGGGGGCCGCAAGAGGAGGGCAGGGGAAAAGAGAAGAGGGAAAAACAAGCAGGGCCAGCAGGAAGAGGAGGCCGGAGACCCGGGGCAGACCGGGAGAAGGAACGGGCAGGGCGGCGGCCCGAGCAGAACCGCGGACGGGCCAGAGTACACACGGGGCGGGCACACAGAGGCCGCCACCAGCGGGAACCCGGGGCCGGACAGGGCACCCCCAGAGCGAGGGAGGGCAGGGGGGGAAGGGGAATGCAGAGAAGGCAAACAAAAGAACAAGAGCACGGGACGGGCGGCGCGGGCAAGGACCGGGGGGCAAGGCAAGCACCCACAGTGGGCACGACGAACGCCCAAGCACGCAGGGGCAAACCAGCGCGCGCCGCCGGGCGGGCGCGGCCCCGGGGAAAGCGCGGGGACGCGAGACCCGGGGGCAGCCGGCGGCGTAGGAGGTCCCGGGGGGAGAGAGAGGAGGGGGGCACACAGGAGGCGGGGGACGGGATGCGGGGAACCACCAGGGGGGGGGGGAAGGGAACCCAGGCCGGGGCAAGAGCAGCAAGGCAAGGGCGCGGGGCGGGGGCAGGCGCGGCGGCCCGGCACCCCCGGGAACCCGCCGAGCGCGGGGGGGCGGGAAGGCCCAGGGACCGGGGGGCGCCGCGGGGAAGAGACAAACGGGGCGCGGGAAGGCAGAGGCGGCGGAGAGGGAAGAAGCCCGCAGGGACAGGCGACAGGGGCGGAAAAGGCCGGCCGCCAACGCGCCGGGGGACCGGAGGGCCCAAGAGGCGCGGGCCACAGGAAAGAACAACCGACCGGAGGACAACAAAACACGGGCGCAGGACGGGAGGGGGGCGGCGCCGGAAATGGCAACAGGGGAGCAAAGCGGGAGGAGAAGGAGCGGGGCGGGCCGAGGGGGAAGAGGCAGAGCAGGACCGAAGAGCAAACCACGGGCGACACGGGAGCGAAAGGGAGAAAGCAGGACGGCAAAAGGGGCACACAGCGGCCAAAGGACAGGAGCAGCGCCGGGCAAGCAGGGGGCGAAAGGGGAGGGAAGCCAGGGGCCGGGCAGGCAGGAACGGGGAGGAGCAACGGGACAAGGGAGGGCGGGCAGGGGAGAAGCAAAGAGCAAAGGAGAGGGCGGACAGGAACAGGGGAACCAAGCAAAAGACAGGGGGCAAACGGAGGGAGGGAAGGGCAAACAGAGGACCACAAAGGGGCGGGGCGGAGGGCCAAGGAAGGGCCGCGGACGGGAACGCGAGCGAGCGGGGAGAACCGAAGGAAGGCCAAGACCCCCAAAGCGGGAGGGGGCGGGGGGCGGGAACGGGACGGCGGGGAGGGAGAAAGACAGGACGGACGGAGGGCGGCCAGCGAACGCCAGGGCAGGGGGGCCGGGCGCAGGGGAAGAGGGGGAGAGACCAGGCACCGAAGGGCCGCGAGGGCGGCAGGGGCACAAGCCAGACCCCCAGACAGGGAGAAGGGCACACAGACACACACACACATCACAGCACACACACCACAGACACACACACACACACAACACACAACCACACACACACACCCACACCGGGACACAGACAAAGCAGGGAGAGAAGGGGGCCACGCCAGGACGGGGCGCGGCCGGACAAAGGCCGGGGAGAAGGGAGGACGGGGAAAGGGGGCGCGGGCCCCGCGGGGCGAGGCCCCGGCGACCCCGCAGCAAGGGGCCCGAAGCAAGGGCCAGGCGACACGGAACCACGCAGAGCGGCGGGCAGAGGCGGGGCGGGCACGCGGCCGGCGGCGCGGGGCAAGCGGGAAGGAGGGGGGGCCGGGGGAGGAAGGCCAAGAAGGGAACGCGGAAGGGGCCGGGAGGGGCCCCAGAAAAGAGGAAGGAGGCCGCAAAAGGGGCGGCAAGACCCCCACCGAGGAGGCAAGCGGGGAGGCCAACAGGGCAAGAGGGCGCGAAGGGGGAGGAAGGCAGGAAGGAGGGAGAGCAGAAAGAACGGAGGAGGCAGAAGGACAAAGACGGCGAGCGAAGAGAGAAGGAAAGGAAAGGGCAGGCCACGCAGAGGCAAGGCACAGGCGCAGCCGACAGCAGCGGCGAGGAGCAGGACAGGAAGAGCCAGGCCGACAAGAAGGAGGCAGGGACAAAGAAGAGGGGCGCAGCAAGGGGCGAGGGGGCAACCCCCGAACGGGAGCGGAGAGAGAAGAAGGAGGGAGAGCCAGGACCGGGACGGGAGCGGAGGACGGACAGGGAACCGAGGGGGAAGCAGAAGGGAGGAAAACAGAAGGGCAGAAGGGACAGGGCAGGGAAAGAGGAGCGAGGACCGACCCCCCGGGGGCCGGCGCACCCCACAGGCAAAGGGGAAAAGAGGGCACACAAAGGAAACCAGGGGAGAACAAGGAGGGAAAGGGGAGGGGAGACAGAACAAAGGGGGAGAAGGAAAAACGACAGCGAGGCCGGAAGCGCGGGGCCGGAGGAGGAACCACAAAAGAGAAAAGGAAGGCGAGACGCAGGAGAGCGGGGAAGCAGGCGGGAAAGGGGAAACGACATGGGGAATGGCGAGGGGCACCCGACCGGGCGAGGGCCGGGCCCAAGGAACGGGAGAAAAAGGCACGGCGGGGGGGAGGAAAAGGGCAGCAGCGCGGCACAACAGACGCGCGGCGGGGCGGCGGGCGGCGCGAAGCCCCACGGAGCGGAGGACCGCACCCCGGGCGCCGCAGGCGGGGGCGAGCGGAGAGGCCAGGGCCGGGCAAAGGGAAGGGAGGAAAGAGGAGGAGGCGGAGAGCGCGATCGGGAGGAGAAGCAGGGGCAGCCCGGGCCGGGCAGGACGGGGACCGAAGGAGGCCAGGACACTGCCGCACAAACAGAAGAAAGAAAGGGGGGAGGGCAGCGGGAGGAGAGGAAGAAAGGAGAGAAAAGAAGAAGGAACAGGAAAACCCAAAGAGCGGGGGGGGGGCGGAGCCGGGGGGGACGGGGGAGGGGGGCGCGGGGCGGGCGTGCAGAGCCGAGGCGGGAAGGGCAAGGGGGTGGGGGGAAGTGGACAGGGGGGGGAGAGCAGCGGAGGCAGAGGGGAGGCGCGGGCGGGAGCGGGGAGGGGGGGAACACACACGCGTGCCCGCGACGGACGGCCAGGGAGGCCGGCGAAGGCCGGGGGGGGGGGGGCGGCCCGCGCCGCCGGCCAGGCGCGCAGCCGGGCCGCCCCGGGGGAACACAGGGAGGCCAGGAGGGCGGGGGGAACACAGGCAAGGGAGGAGAGGCAGGGGGCAGGAGGAGGAAGCCGGGCGGGGGGAGGGGCAGAGCAGAGCCAGCAGCAGGGGCGGGAGGCGGGGGGGCCAGGGGCAAGGCAAGGGGGGAGCAAGGGCCGCCCACGGGACGGGGGAGCCAGAGGGGCCGGGGCCGCCGGGGCAGCCGGGAGGGCCGGCAGCAGCGGGGCAAGCAGGAGCGCGACAGCGGGCCACCGGGAAGGGGGGCCGGCCACCGGGGGGGGGCCGGGGGGCCGGGGGGCAGGGCCAGAGGGCGGGCCGCGGCGGCAGGGGGGACGCCGGGAAGGAGGCGGGGGGAGGGCGGACGCAGAGGCGGGACGCCCACGACGAGGGCAGCGGCCGGGGCAACAGGCGGGGGGGCAGGCGGCGCAGGCGCCCAGCCGCAGGGGGCGCCGGCCGGGGCCCCAGGGGGCCCAGGGGAAGGCGGGGGCGCCGAGGCGGGGGGCAGAGGCAGCGGACAGCGGGGCGGGGGAGGCGGCGGCCCCAAGGCCAGCGAGGCGGGACCGCCAGCGGGGGCCCCGGCCACCACCAGGGGGCGGGCGCGCCGGGCGGACACCAGAGGGGTGGGGGGCCGCAGGCAAACCGGGCGCTGGGGCGAGCGGCACCCGGGCAGCAGAGGCGGGCGGGGGCCGTGGCAAAGGCGCGGAGCAAGAGGGGCGGCGGGGCAGGGCGGAGGCGAGGGGCGAAGCCGGGGGCGGCCCGCCGCGGGGCGGCGGCGGCCACCGCGGGCCCGGGCACCGGGCGCGGGGCGGCGCGGCGGGGAACCGAGCCCGCGGGGACCCGCCGACCCCGCGGGGCCGGGGCGCGCAGCCCGGGGCGAGGCGGCGGGGCGGAAACCACACGCGGAGGCGGGACGCAGGCAGCCCCAGGGCGCGGGCCAGGGCCGGCCGGGCCCGGAAGCGCGGGGAAGGGGGCCGGGCGAAAGCGGGCAGCAGCGCCGCCGGCGGCCAGGCGGCCCAAACAGGCCGGGGGCGCCGGGAGGCCAGGGCCCCAGGGCGGCCCCCAGAGGGCGGCGGGGAGCGGCCAGCCGGGCCGAGGAAGCCGCAAAGGACGCCGGCCACGGGCGAGGCGAAGCAGGACCGCGCAGCAGGAAGGCGCCAGCCGGGAAGGAGGGCCGCCAGGAGGGGCCCAGGGCGGGAGAGCCGGGCGGGCGGCCCCGCCCACGACCCGGCGGCCGGGGGCCGGGGGCCGGGGGCAGCCGGGGATGGGAGCGCAGCCCAGGGGGGGACCAGGCGGGGGCGGGGGGGGGGAGGGGGCCGCAGCCCGCGGGCGGGCCAGGAGGGCAGCCGGGAGGGCCACGGGGGCAGAGCACGCCACCGCCGCCAAAGGGACCCGGAAGGGGACCGCAAGAGGCCAGGGAGGGGGGAGAACCGCGCCAGGGAAGACACAGGCACGGCGCGCCGGAGCACGCCCACGCCAAGGGCACGCCGGCCGAGCCAGGGGGGGAAAACCCACCCGAAAGCAGAGGAACCCCACCCGAAGGCGGCGGGGCCGGAAACCAGGGCCGGCCGAAGACCGCCGAAGCAGCAGGCGCGCCAAGGGCCGAGAGAAGGGGGCAGCAGCGAACCCGCTGAAGCCGCGAAGCCCAGGGGACGGCCGCACAGGCCCCGCAAAGCCGCACGGAAGCCAGGGGGAGGGCCACGCGGAGGGCGGGAGAGAGACGCCGGGGAGAAGGGGCCCGGCGAAGGGGCCACCCCCGACGGGGACCGCCACAGAAACAAGCACCGCCGCCGGCGGGCGCCAGGAGGGCCGAGCCGGGCCCGGGCGGGCGGAGGCGGGCGAGGAGGGGAGGAGGAGGGAGCTGCACAGACAAGGAACCAGCCGGGGAGCAAAGGCCACAGGAAAGAGGAGGCGAGAAGCACACAGAGAGGCCCCGGCAAACAGCACAGACGCAGACGCAAGGGCAGAGAGAGGGGGGAGAGAGACGGGGGGGGCCAGGGCCGAGAAGGGAAAAGCCCAACGGAGGAAGGGAGAGGCACCCAGGGGAACACAGACAAGACAGAAGCCCACAACAACCAAGACCAAAGAAGGAAACACACAACAAGACCACCCAAAAGAACAGGAAGGAACAGGCACGGAGCAGGACGAGCCAGGAAGAGCAGAAAACGCAAGGGCCGAAAGAAAGGGACAGGCGCACCCAAGAGAGACCAAAACAGAAGTCCACCCGGCGGCGGCACACAAGAAACACACTGGCAACCGGGGGCACACAGGCCCGAAAAGGCAAGGGGGGCGCAAGGCGGGCCAGGCAAAGGACCGGAAGAAGCAAGCAAGCGGGAGGAGCGAGCCGAAGAGCGAACCAAGAGACGGCAAACGAAAAGGGAGCCAAAGAGGACGGAGGAGGACAGGGCAGAGGCGGCAGAGGGAGAGACGGAGGGCGAAGGGGGGGGGGCCAAAAGCGACAGGAAGGGCCGCAAGGGGGCAGGCGGAGGGAGGGAGCGAGAAAAAAGCGGCCCGAGGGAGGGAAGCGAGAGGCAGAAAGACAAACGGGGGAGGGACGCACGCCGAGGAGGGAGGAGAGGGAAAGAGCGAGGGACGAGCCGGCGACGCACAACGCCAGGGAGGCGACCAAGAAAAGAGGACCCAAAGAAAGACACAGGGAGGGCCCAAGGACAGGGAAAGGGAGGAGAACGCCAGGGACCAGGGGGACGGGAGGGGGAAGGAAGGGCAAGGGCGGAGGAAAAGAGAGCGGAGGGGAGCAGGAGAGCCCAGCGGGAGCGAGAACAGAAAGGGAGAACAAGGAGCGACAGCCCAGGAGGAGGGAAGAGCAGCGGAGACGCGGAAGAAGCAAAGGGCGAGAGAGGGCTCCCAGCAAGCCGCAAAGAGACCGCCGGGAGACGACGGGGCAAGGGGGAGAGAAAGCCCCCAACGGACCGAGGCGGGGGGAGGGCCAAAAACCCGAAGGGCGCAGAACGCGCAGCCAAGAACGGAGGCGAAGGGAGGCAGAGAGGCGCGGCCGGGGCCCAGGGGGAGCGGCTGGAGAGGGAGGCAACGGGGAAGGAAAGAGGAGGGAGAGGGAGAGCAAGAAGAGGGGAGAGCAATGGAGGGGAAAAGCACAGGGACAAAGAGCAAACGAAGGGAAAACACAGGAACGAGGAAGCAAAAACGGAGCCAGCCGGCAACGTGGAGCAGGGCCGCGGCAGGAGGGAGACAAGGAAAGAGCGGGGGAGCACGCCAGGCAGGGGACCTCGAACCGGGCCGGAGGGAGGGGAGCGGGCGGGGGAACCGGAGGGCGCGGGGGACAGGGGGCAGCGAGGAGGGGGGACAGGACCGGACGGGCCGGAAGCGGCCAGGAGGGAAAGCAGGGCAGGCGAGCGCGCGGCGCCGCGCCGCCGGGGGAGAGAGATGAGACGGCCCGGGGGAGGCAGCGCAACGGCAGGAGCAGGCCAGCAGGGCCGGCCCCCCGCCCCGAAGCGGACCAAAGGCCCACAGAGCCAGCCGGCCAAACAGACAGCGCAGCCACGAAGGACAGTGGGAGGGGCCCACGGCCCGGGGGGCCGGGCCCAAGCGAGGCAAGGGGCGCACGCAGGCAGAGGCACGGAGCCAGGGGAAGGGGCCGCAGGAGGCCGAGGGCAGGGCCAGGAGGGGGAGGGCCCGGGGCGGGGCCAAGCGGGCGGCAAGAGGGGGCGCGGCACGAGCCCGCCGCGGGCGCACCAGGGGGACGCCCGCCCGCAGGCGCACCGGGAGCCCAGGCAGAAAGCGCGGGCGCCACCGGCCAGCAGGGAGGGAGGAGAGGGCCAGCAGGACGGGAGGGGGGCCAGCGGAGCACCAGACGAGGGCAGAGCAGGCGGGCGCGCGACCAGGGCCAGGAGGGACAGGAGGGGCGCGGGAGGAGGGCGGGACCGCGCGAGACCGGGGCGGCGGCCGAGGCGGCAGGGGGCGGAGGGGCAGGGGCGGGCGAGCCGGGGCCGAGCGGGCGCGAGCCAGCGGGGAGCGCCGGCGCCCCGAAGCGCGCGGGGCTCAGACCGGGCCCGGCAGGACCCCCACGCACCCACCGGGGCCAGGGAGGGCGCAGCAGGGCGCGGCCGGGGGCCAGCCCCGGGGGCGCGCGGGGGCCGCGGCGGGGAGCCGCCCGGGAGGGAGCGGCGGGGAGGGCAGCGAGGGGAGAGGAGGAACGGCCGAGGAGGGAGGCAAGACCACGGGCGGGCGGGCGGACGCGAGGGACCGACGCGGGACGCCGGGGCGAGAGCCAGCCAGGCGGCAAACGGGAGGCCACGGCGGGGAGCGGGGGGAAAACAACCACCGGAACAAGCGGTGCGCGCCCGCGTGAGGAAGAGCCAGGGCCGCCGCAGGGCGCGGGGAGAGCAGGAGGGGAGGCGCGGGGGAGAGAGGGGAGAGCGACACCAGCGGGCAGCGGAAGGCAGGACGAGAAGGCGGGATCCCCCGGAGGAGGGGAAGGAAGGGCGGCAGGGGGAAGGGCGGGGGCAGCAGAAGGAGGGAGGGGAGCGAGGGGGGAGCGCGGGCGGGCGGGAGGCAAAGGAGGCGGAGAGGAAGGGAGAGAAGGAGCAGGGGACGGGGAAGGCCGGGGAGGGAGGGGCAGGGCGACTGAGGAGGCGCGCAGAACGAGCCCGGCGGAGGGGGCGGGACGAGAGAGGGGCGGGAGCGGGGGCAGCGAACGGCCGCCGGGCGGAGCCACCGCGGCCCGGACACCCCAGGCGCGCGCCACCCGCGCGGGACCAGCCGCGCGGGGACCGGGAGGCGTAGAGGGGCCGGGGCAGGGCCGCGCGGGGGGCGGCGCGACGCCGCGGGGACGGGGGAAGGGCGCCAAGGCGAGGCAGGGCGCGGGGAGAGCCCGAGGCCGTCCAAGCCGAGCCAGACGCAGAACGCCAGGGAAGGAGAGGAAAGCCGGGAATCCGAGGGAAGGGGCGGGGCGGGGGGGCACAGGAGGAGGGTAAAGTCAAGCAGCAGGGACCCGGCGCCAGGGAGGGAGCAAAGCCCGACAGGGGAAAGCAACAGGGCGGCAAGGGGGAGGGAGGGCCGGGAGGCAGGCCCAGAAAGGGAGCCAGAGGAGGGGAGCGAGCGGAGACCGGCGCGAGGACGGGGGAGAGTAAGGGGGGAGGAAGGCAGAGGAAGGCCATCGGGGGCAGGCCAAGAGCCGGAGGGGGAAGGGCGGGAGGGGGGGCCCCAAAAGCAGAGGCAGGGGGCCGGGGAGGGGGAGGGCGCAGGCGAGAAGGAGCGGGGCGGCGGGAGTAGGGGCGCCAACGCCGGGACGCGGAGCCCCGGCAGGGGCCCGGGGCGGAGGGGGCAGGCGCGGCACCGGGGACAGCCCAGGCAGACCGCCGGGCAAGCGGCGGGCGGAGGCACCCGGCCCCACCAGGGCCCCAGGCGAGCCGGACCCCGGGGCGGCCGCGCAAGCCCAGGCGGGCCCAGGCGCCAGGCCCCAGCAGCAGGGAGGGGCGGGGGCCAGCCAGGCGGAGAAAGCCCGGGGCCCACGCCGGGAGGCACGCACGCCAGGGCGGGCCGGCGGAAGCGGCCGGCGGAGACGCGCCAGGGGAGGGAAGGCCGGGGAGGCGGCCGGGCCAGAGGAAGACCAAGCAGCAAGCGGGGGGACAGCACGGGGCCCGGCAGCCGGGGCAAAGACGGGGGCCGGGGCAGCAGGAGGCCGGCGGACAGCGGGCGCCAGGAAACCCGGACCCGAGCGGCAGGGCCAGGCAGGACCGGGCCAGCGAAAAAGGGGGCGGCCGGAGGCCCGCAGCCGCGGGGGGGCAGAACCACCAGCAAGCGCACAAGGGAGGAGCGCCAGGCCCCGAGGGGGCGGCGGGGCCAGCGGGCGAGGGGCCACCGCAGCGACTCCAAGAGGCCCAGGGCCGGGCACGAGGGGAAGAAGAAGGCCCGAGGAGGGACGCACCAGGCGGCGCACGCGACGCAGCCCGGCACAGCAGACCAGCGGGCGCCGAGCCGGGGAAAAGGACCCACGCGCCGACAGAGGAGGCCAGGCGGGAAGCGCGCCCAAAGAGACCGGGGCCGGAGGACACAAGCCACAGTCGGGGGCAGAACCGAGAGAACACGCCGCCCGGGGGCAGGGGCACAGCGGGAGGCAAGAGCACGGGCACAGGCGCGGCCACCGCCACGGCACCAGCCGGCGGCGGCCCCGGGCGGCGGTCCGCGGCGACACCGCCGCGGAGCCCACAGCCGGCACCGGGGCCCCGCGGGGAACCGGAAGGAGCACCAGGCGGCGGGGAGACGGAGCAGCAGGCCCAACACAGCCGGGGCCACCGGCGGCGGCACGAGGCGGGGGGCGGCCAGGACGCGGAGGCCGCCCGCCCCAACAGCCGCCGGCCCGGGCGCCCCACCGGCAGCAGCGGCACAGCCCCGGGGACCAGGGCCACCAAGGCCACCGGGAACCCAACCGGGGCAGGCCAACACCGGGTCACGGGGACGAGGGCGAGCGCAGCGGGACACGCGGACGAACGCCAGGCGGAACAGGAGGACCAGGACACGCGGAGCCCCACGGTCCCGGGGGAGGACAGGGATCCAACCCGGGACGGGCCCCGGGACAACAAGAAGACCAGACCCGGCGGCGGGAGCGGCGCGGAAACGCAACACTAGGCCAGGCGGCAGCCGCAGGCCCCAGGCCGCGCAGCACGGACCGGGGGGCACCAAGCACCGACGACGCCCGGGGGCCCCAGGGGGGAGGCCAGGGCGGAGAGCCGGCAGGGGAGCGGGCAGCACCCAAGCCCAAAAAAGGCTCGTCGCAGGCCGCCAGGGCATGGCCAGGAGAGGGAAAGAGGGGGGGGACACAAGCACCGCCACGCCAGAGGCCGACACTGCGGCCAGAAGCGCGGCGCCGCAGCACACGGGAACGGCCCAAAACCCCGGGACCCGGCAAGACGCGGCGCGGAAGACCCGACACCCAGACAGCCCCGCACACAGGCCACCCGAGGCGCAGAAATACCAACAACCGAGGGGGGGGCCGGGCCGGCGGCGGGCGCGCCGGGCGGCCGCGGCCCGACGCGGGCCCGCCACCCGGGCGGGCGGCGGGGGGGCAGGGGCCGGGAAAGCCGGAGGGACACCCGGCGGCGGGCAAACCACAGGGAGGCACCCGGCGGCGACCGGCAGGAGAGGCGGAAGCGCAGCAGCGGCCCAACGGCAAACGGGCCACGGACGGGAGCGCAAGCGGAGACCACCAGACGGAGGGAGACGGGGGGAAGGGACGCAGGAGAAGGGGAGGCGGCGAAAGGGACAGACATGCTCACAGAACGAGAGGAGGGGGAAGCGCGGCAAGGGACGCAGACCAAGCAGGGAATGGAGGACAGGGACGGGTGGAACACGGCAAGCGGCCAGGAGGGGACAACAGAGAAGCAACAAGTGGAGGGACACATCGGGGCGCAGAAGGAGGAACAGAGCGCAGAGGAGAGCCGGGACGGGGCGGGGGGGCCGCAGCCGGACAAGAACAGGACGGCCCGAGCGGGAGGGGCCGGCGACACCGGGGGCGGGAGCAAAAGGAAACCGGGCCAGCAGGGGCGAACCAGGGGGCAGGGGGGAAAAGGGGTAACCGGGGCCTGGGGGAGAAGGCACCAGGGGGCGGACCGAGCGAAGCGGGCCAGAACGGGAACGGAGGCCAGGCGGGGGCAGACCAGGAGGAGGCACCAGCGGGCCAGGGACGCAGAAGCGCCGGAAAAGGGAAGGGCGCGAAAGAAGGAGGAGAGCGAAGAGGAAAGGAGGGGGGGCCACCAGCGACCCGGGAGGAGAAACGGATGGGCCGCGGAGAAGGCGGGAGGAAGGGCGAAGGCCGGAACGGCGGCCGCGCAGCGGCGGCGGCGGCGGGGAGGCCGAGGAGGGCCGGGACCGGGACGTGGCAGGCGCGCGGCGCGAGAAGCGGCGGCCGGCGGAAGCAGAAGGGCTGCGGCGCTAAAGCAGGCAGGAAGGCCCCAACGGGAGGGACCCGCGGGACACGGGGGCCGAAGAGGGTGGAGGGAAGCACGGGGAGAAGCAAGGACGCGCGGAGGGGCACAGCAGGAACACGGAAGAGGGAACGCGGGGAAGGAAGACACAAGGAACAACAAGAAGGACAGGGGCCAAGAGAAGAAGGCAGAGGGCAGCCAGGCCGCGGCAAACAGAGCGGCGGGCCGGGGAGCCGGGCACGGAGCGGGCAAAGGGAGGAGGGGCGCGGGGGCAGAGACCCGAGGGCCGCGAGCCCCCCGGGCCCACGGTAACGACCGGAGCCATAGGCAGGGGCAGGCAGGGGGGCGGGGTGGGGGACCCAACCGGAGGGGCGGGGCAAAACGGCGAGAAAAAGGAGGGAGGCCGGGGGGGTGGGGTGGGGTGAGGGGGAGGAGGGGCCAGGCACAGGGAGGGGGGACAGGGGCGGGGGCCACACAAAGGCAGAAGGAGAGGAAAACAGGAGGGGCCCGGGGAGCCACCAGAGGCCCGGAGACAGGAAGCCCACGGAAAGGGAGGAGCGGGAAGCCAGGAAGGCCAGGAAACCGGCGGGAGCCCGCACAGCAGGACAGGGACAGACCCACGAAGCCACAGCCAGAGGGGGGGGGGAGGGGAAGGCAAACGGAGGGGCGCCACAAGCGAGCGCCGGGAACCCAGGACGCCAGGACGGGGCCGCAGGCCCAGACGCCAGGGCAGAAAGAACCGGGCCCGGCCCGGCCAGACAGGGGGCCCAGGGCGGGCGGGGCGGGGAAGGGCCGCCGCGCCGGGGGAGCGGGGGAGGAGCAAAGGCAGCATAAGTCAAACGGGGAGGAAGGGGCGCGCCAAGGGCGGACGGCAAGGAACCGGGGCGGCCCGACCCGGAGCCAACGGCGGGAAAGGAGAGGCGAAGGGACGGGGGAGCGGGGGCAAAAAAGGGAAGGGAAGGGAGAGGCCACGGAGGACAGGGAAGAAACAGGGGGGAGCGCGAGGGAAGCGCGGAAAAGAGGAAACCAGAGGACAAAAAGGAAAAAAGAAACAGCAGGAGGAAGGCACAGAGGGGCGCCAAGGGGCGGGAAAAAGGAGAAGAACAACAACAACAACAACAAAGCAAGAAAGGACGCGGGAAAGGCCGAAGAGGAGGGGAGGGCGGGGAAAGAGAGAGGGAAAAACAAAGCAGGGGCCAGCAGGAAGAGGGGGAGGCCGGAGGACGGGGCAGACCAGGGAGAAGGAACGGCAGTGCGGGCGGCCCGAAGCAGAAGGCCGGGAGGCCAGAGACACACGGGGGCGCGGCACATCAGAGGCGCCACAGCGGGGACCCGGCCGGACAGAACCCCAGACGAGGGATGACAGGGGAAGGGGAAGCAGAGAGGCAAATCAAAACAGAACAAGAGCACGGGACGGGCGGCGCGGGCAAAGGACGGGCAAGGCCCAGCACCCACAGGGGGTGGGCACGACGAACGCCCAAGCACGCAGGGGGGCAAAGCAAGCGCGCGCGGGCCGCCCGGTTTAGGGTGCTCCTGGTCGCGTGTGGCGCTGCCATTGTACTCTTTGAGACGTCAGGCGTATTTTTTGGGCAGTAGAGGTGGGGGGGTCCCCCGGCGGCGGCCTGTCGGGTGCGAGGATTGTATGACTGGCCTGGCCGGGGGGAGATGAGAGGGGAGGGGCACCACAGGAGGGCGGGTGATGTGGAGGCGGTGAAACCACCAGGGGAAGGAACCAGGGCCGGGGCAAAAGAGCAGCAAGGCAAGGCGCGGGGGCGGGGGGGGCAGGCGCGGCGGCCCCGGCCACCCACTGGAACCCGCAGAGCGCGGGGGGGCGGAAGGCCCAGGGACGCGGGGCGCGCGGGGGAAGAGACAAACGAGATAGGGCGGGGAAGGCAGAGGGGGGATAGGGAAGAAGCCCGCAGGGACGGCGACAGGGGCGAAAAGTGCGCCGGCCGCCAACGCGGCCGGAGGGACCCGGAGCAAGAGCGCGGGAGCCACAGGAAAAACAACGACGCGGGGAGGACAACAAACACGCGCAGCAGGAAGGGATGGCGGGGGGGGCGCCGGGGAAAAGCAACAGGGGAGCAAAGCCGGGAGGAGAAGGAGGGCGGGCGGCCGAGGGGAGATGGGCAGAGCAGGACGAGAGAGCAAAACCACGGGGCGACCGGGAGCGAAAGGGGAAGAAAGCAAGGACCGGCAAAAGGGCACACAGCGCCAAAGGACAGAGCAGCGCCGGGCAAAAGCAGGGGGCGAAAGGGGAGGGAAGCATCAGGGGCGGGCAGGCAGGAACGGGGAGGAGAACGGGACAAGGGGAGGGGCGGGAGGGGAGAAGCAAAGAGCCAAAGGGAGGAGGGGCGGACAGGAACAGGGAAAACCCAAGCAAAGACAGGGGCAAACGGGAGGGAAGGGAAGGGCAAACAGGCGGAGGACCACAAAGGGAGGCGGGACGGATGGGCCAAAGGGAAGGGGACGGGGGAACGGAGCGAGCGGGGGAGAACCGGAAGGGAAGGCCAAGGACCCCCAAAGCGGGAGGGGGCGGAGGGGGCTGGGAACGGGACGGCGGGGAGGGAGAAAGACAGGGGACGGGGACGGACGGGGCCAGCGAACGCCAGGGGCAGGGGGAGGCCGGCAGGGGAGGAGGGGGAGAGACCAGGGCACCCGAAGGCCGCGCAGGCTGGCAGGGGGGGCACAAGCACAGGACCCCACAGACAGGGAAGGGCACACAGACCACACACACACACACAGACACACAACACAGACACACCACACCACATCACACACACACACACACAACACTACACACACCACGGACACAGACAAGCAAGGAGAGTAAGGGGGTGCCACGCCCAGACTGGGGCGCCGGCGGAAAGGCCGGGGAGAGAGGGACGGGGGATAAGGGGGGCGCGCGGCCCGCGGGCGAGGCCCCGGCGACCCCGCAGCAAGGGGCCCGAAGCAAGGGGGCCAGGCGACACGGAACCCGCAGAGGCGGCGGGCAGAGGCGGGCGGGCACGCGGCGCGGCGCGGGGCAACTGGGATAGGACGGCCGGGGAGGAAGGCCAAGAAGGAACGCGGAAGAGTGCCGGAGGTGCCCCAGAAAGATAGGAAGATGGCCGCAAAAAGGGCGGCAAGTACCCCCACCGTAGAGGCAAGCGCGGAGGCCAACATGGCAAGAGGGCCCAAAAGTGGGGAAAGGCAGAAAGGAGGGAGAGCAAAAAGAACCCGGAGGAGCAGAAAGGAGGAAAGAGGGCGTAGCGAGGAAAAAAAGGAAGGAAAGAGACATGCACGCAGAGGCAAGTGCACACACGGCAGCCGACAGCAGCGAATGAGGAAGCAAGTGACAGAAGGAGGTCAGGCCGTACAAGAAGGAGCCAGGGACAAAGAGAAGGGCGCATCATAGGGGCCGAGGAGGGCAACCCCCTAACGGAAGCCGGAAGAAAGTAAGAAGGATGGAGTAGCCAGGACCTGGGGAAGGGAGTCGGATGGACAGCATGGAAACCGAGGGGAAGCATGAAGGAGAGAAAAACCAAAGGGCAGAAGGACAGGGCAGGAAAGAGAGCGAGGGGACCGACCCCCCGGGGCCGGCGCACCACAGGCAAAGGGGAAAAGAGGGGCACACAAAGGAAACCGGGGGGAGAACCAGGAGGGAATAGGGGTTAAGGGGAGACAGAAACAAAGGGGGAAAAGGAAAAACGACAGCGAGGGCCGGGTGAGGGCGCGCGTGCGGGATGAGGAAACCACAAAAGAAAAAGGAAAAGGCGAGACGCAAGAGAGGGGGAATCAGGCGGAGAAAAGGTGGGACGACCAGGGGGGGCGGATGGGGGAGCACCGGACGGGGCCGAGGGCCAGGGGCCGGCAAGGAAACGGGAGAAAAGGCACGGCGGGGGCGGAGAAAAGGGCAGCAGCTTGCAACAACAGGACGGGCGGGGCGGGTGGCGGGCGGTTCACGCACCGAATCCCACTTAAGTCCGGAGACCGGCACCCAGGGCGCCCGCGGGCGGGGAGGTCGAGCGGAGAGCCAGGCCGGGGCAAAGGACAGGGAGGAAAGAGGAGGAGCGGAGAAGCGCGATGGAATGGGAGGGGAAAAAGGGGCCCAGGGGGCCCCCAGGCCGGGGGGGGGGCCCGGCCGGCAGACCGGGGGACGAAGAGGGCCAGCGACACGGCCGCACAAACAGAAGAAAGAAAGGGGGGAGGGGCAGGAGGGAAGTA
>NW_023412792.1:0-26233 GCF_903995425.1 Onychomys torridus
TCATAGACTCCACTTGGGGCTGTGATGTGGATCCACTCTCCACTGGCTTCCTTATGTCCCAGGCCATGAGATCACTGTTCATTGTAGTGCAAACACTGATATTAATGGAGCTCCATCATGGCACAAGTGAAAGCCAGACTTGGAGATAAAGAGCATTGTCTCATTCACTTGAACTGATGAACTAATGTCTGTCAGACCAGGGTGGTGTGTCTGGAAATCACGCATTTCTGACTACCAACTTTCTAGACTGCACTAAGCAATCACTCTTGTCCTGTTCTGTCTGTTTTACTCCAAATTTGAACACAGTAGCACACAAAGCAAGTCTTGACGATAAAGGAAAACTAAATTAATATCTGACATTCTGTTTTCCTCTGAAGAGCTAAAATTATCACCTGTCTCATAAAATAAGCCTATTGTTACAGTAGTGGTATGCAAATTACAGGTAAAAACAACTACTACTTTCTGGTTGGATTTAAGACCCCTTATATTATGTGAATATAGTTTTCACAAGTAGGAGGGGCAAGAACCTGTGGTTAGCAATGTCATAGGCTCTAGGAAACAACCTACACTATTTTTATGTTTATATATGTTATTTTTGTTATTTGAACAGATTTAGAAAATTTAGTTGTTTGTAATTAAGAGAAGAGAATAAATAAATTAAGAAAAAATTAGTCGCACAAATTGTAAATGAAATAAGTGGGATAAAATAATCAATGAAGTGGAAAAAGAACACCACAAAAAGAACCCCTGTTGTCCTTACTAAGGAATATCTGGTAGAGGGTAGATAACTAATAAGAAAACACTACTTTTTGACTTGGTCAAGAACTGAAAGAATAGATGTGTATCTTTTCATACCATAATCAAAATGTAAAACAATGTCATAGAAAGTAAGAATCTTGTTCACACTGATGACCACTCTCTTGTGATTGGTATTTGTTCAATAGAGTGAACAGCAAAACTCATTTATATTTTCCTACTCTTAGATTCATCACTAATTTATTGCCCACAGTTCAGATATGACAAACACAGACCCCTTTACCTATCATGCCATCATACATGAGGAATTCTTCCATATTTTCTTAGAAAAGTGTTCTAAAAATATAGTCATAGAGAGAAGAATTAACACCATTTGAGAGTCTAGAAATTAAAAAATATCTAATCCATAGTGAAAACAACTAGTTCAGGTTTTGTCTGTTAAGTATGGTACAGAAAACAAAGGAGATATTAAACAATAGTATTCAACTCACATTTGAACTTGCTGCTTTTCACTCTTTTTCACCTTCAGTAATCAAATTTTAGAGTATAGCATATTGATTTATATATCCAAATTATTCTCACAAATGAATTCCATAGAAAGGGTGTTAGATGAATATGACAGTTTATCTTCAGTGTATAATATATGGATTTCAGGTGAATTGAATGTATGCAGTGAAATTTCAAACATCAAGTTAAATGAACAGCTAGTATAGAACACACTCAGGGTTGTATCTACTGCCATTATGAAGATCTACAATATATTTAAAACTTTGAAAAATTCTTTTTGATCGTTTTCCATTGACAAGAATACAAGAGTAATCTATATGAATATGATTTTAGGTGGATCTTATTTCACTTTTATTTGTGCATAGTGAATATGAGTAGCATATTTGCACCTTTCCTGGAACTCACTCTGTAGACCATGCTGGCCTCGAACTCACAGAGATCCACCTGTCTCTACCTCCTGAGTGCTGGGATTAAAGGCATGTGCCCAGCTTAAAACTGGTTTTTCTAAGCCTATGTGGTAAATGTTCTATATGTGTGAGGCAGGCAGCTCTCTGGAAGATCTGAATAATTGAGACTGACTCAATAGGCTTCTAAAGGCAGTACCACCAGAGGTCTGTCAGTACCAGCGGTCTAGCTCTTGAGGTGGCTCAGGAGGCAGGAACATGGGTCATCGTCAAGCAACACAAGCCAACACCACCAAAATTTTCAAAGGAGGTAATATATGTACTATATCACATTCTCTCACCCTTTTCCTGACATGAATTCTTCCTATAGTCCCCAACTCTCACATTGATAGTCTCTTTATTATTATTATTATTATTATTATTATTATTGTTACATATGATATAATGCAACAATATGAAAACTATAATATGTAAATAATGTATGAGACATAATGAGGATATGAAGTGCATATCCTCTTTTATGAGGTGCAGTTTGAGGACACTGCATTATCTTATAAAATGGTGTAATTATGTTATAATTTTAAAAATAAATGTATTATGTAAAAATGAATAAAATGATTATGATTGTTTGGATTCATAGTTGAACTGAGTACTTTAAGAAAGAGATTCTTGAAAACATCTTTGTCTCTTGCCAGTGTTTTCCACAGATAAATATAAGGCATGTTATTAAAGTCATCTGTCTTTTACATTTTCTTTCATAGATCATCAGTTTGGTACGGTCTAAGTCATATGAAAACCACAGGCTTACCAGAATGCCCCTTCATTATACTTTAAGATGTTCTATTTTCATGGTTATATTCAACTCTGTGACAATTTTCAGTTATTTTCTATGAGAGCTGAATTACCTGTGGCCATATGCAGTGGGTTTTCTTTCTTATGGACATGCTCTTGTTCTGTCTTTTGTTCAGAGGACTGTAATTTGTTTATTGTCTTTTGTTTACCTAATTAAGGTAGAATTTGTGGCTTCTCTGTGCTGTCATTTTTGTTTGTATATATTGGAAATAAGACAATTATGAAAATAATTCCTAACATAGGAAATGTGACTTTTTCAGTTACCTATGTAACCAACACCTTTCTACAGGAAACTACATTTTATATTTACTTAATAACAGTGGCCACATTTTGTCAAAAAGTATGGAAGGCAAGAACATCCAACTGATATTGATGCTTAGCAGTCAATAACCAAGAAGAAAAAATTAAAAAGAACAGTGAAAAATACAGGTAGAGCAGTGAACCAAGGAAAAGGAATACATTTACATTTATATTTTGAAGCATAATATCTCCCTTGTACCAGGAAACAAAACAAAACATTAAAATAAGAATGAAATGATCAAGTATCTCTTGCAAATATAAGTTAATATAACAGTAACAGACAGAAGAATGCACATTACAAAATGTTGACAATGTTATGCAAAGAAATCTATAGCTAATGAACTATATTTAGTTTCACTTTTATATCTAACATAGAGGGCGCCAAATATACATCTATGTATCTGTTCAAGATAAACAGATGTATTTCTTCATTTATGTCTGATACAAAGACATTCATATTATGTTTATTAATAACTTCTGAAGGTAAAAATGTATATGAAAGAATAAATGGTTTAATTACTAGAAGATCCAGAAATAAATATTT
Source organism: Onychomys torridus (assembly GCF_903995425.1). Taxonomy (NCBI): domain Eukaryota; kingdom Metazoa; phylum Chordata; class Mammalia; order Rodentia; family Cricetidae; genus Onychomys; species Onychomys torridus. Next base: position 3,364 of record NW_023412792.1, read on the forward strand.
ATTTATTCACATAACATGAGTGAACCTTTAAAGAAACAGTTGAATTATGAAAATGAAGTTAAGTCACTGAAGGATATGTGCTGTATGATTTCATTCAAATGAGATTGAGAATGAAAATAATAGATAATCTGCACGGACAGAAAAAAGTTCAGTCTGACATATACACTTAAGAGAATTTTATCTAAAAATCATTTCAATGCTATGAAAATGATGTGTGTGTGTTTATATATGGTATGAATGGTAATGTTTATAAGTGTTCATTTCTTTTTGAAAGAATATTGTGTTTGAGTATATATGGTAGTGCTTATTGTAGGCACTTCTTTGTGAAACACTTTGATCACTTAACTTAGTCTCCTTGATTATAATTAAAGATCTAGAATGTTGAATAATTCACTTCCATCTTGTAAACTTGCAGTGTGCTAGGGACTATGAACACAAAGTTCTGGGAGTTCATTTCATTCCTGAGGGTAATTAGCTGTGGGTGTTAAGTACATTCTCCTAATTCTCTGAAATTTAGCTGTGTGTTTTTAGATAAAAATCTAAGTAAATTTCAAATTAGACTAGACTTCTTTGTTAACTCATATTGACAACTTATTTGAACTACATTGTCAGATTTTCAGCATTCTGCTAGTCCGCCATTGGTCACCACATTTTGTTGAATTACTTTCACTCCTGATATAGAAGAACTTTTTGAGTCATTCTTCAAATGTAAGAAGCCCAGATAACTGTCTCCTCTATGTACACTGCTATGCAGACCAGGGTGTTTGCATATTGCTCCCACAGGAGGCCATGGCTTGTTGGCCTGAGATAAAAGCTCCATTGTGCTCTTGTCTTCACTGACTCCTTAATTCATTTCCTCAAAATGATGTGTCCTGTCCAGTCCCTGTTTCTGCTAATGTTCTGGATTCTGGGTAAGGATAGAGGGAGATGAAAGTGGAGAATGGGAATGGAGGGTGAGCTCTGGCTGCCAATGTGTGTTCATGTGTGATGAGGCATGTCCTGTTCTCAAGGATGGGCATGTGAGGTTAAGTTATGTGATAATGAGAAATTAGAGAGACATCTGTGCTAAGATGAAGATTCTGAGTTCAATGGGATTGGGTGGTGTAGGCTATGACGTTAAGGACCTCCAACTCACTATTTTTGTGTGTTTGAAAAAAGCATTTGGTATGTTTTTAAAACCAGAAAAAATACCAGGACCTCACTTGAAATGAATAATATAAAGGATTTCAGGAACATTTGCACATGACTTTATACTACTCTCTTCTAATTTCAGGAACCAGTGGTGATGCTGTGCTGACCCAGACTCCACTCTCTTTGTCAGTTACCACTGGATAGTCAGCTTCCATCTCTTGCCAGTCAAGTCAGAGCCTCTTAGATAGTGATGGAAAAACTTATTTGAATTGGTTGCTACAGAGACCAGGACAGTCTCCACAGAGTCTAATTTCTCAGGTGTCCATACTTGACACTGGAGTCCCTGATAGGTTCAGTGGCAGTTGGTCAGGGACAGATTTCACTCTCAAAATCAGCAGAGTGGAGGCTGAAGATGTGGGAGTTTATTACTGCCTCCAAGATACAAGTGTTCCTCACACAATGATATATACCCTAACAAAAACCTCCTTGCTTAGAGAGGTCCATCTGCAATGGGCTGCCTGATTGTACAGGAGAAGTTCACTCTGCATCACTGTGAGAGGCAGGCACAAGGGAATTTGGGCCATTGTTTGCAGCTGAGAGTTCTGGCTGGACGAACGGTCTGGCGAGACCTCAAGTGACACCAATTTCTGGGCCTTCAAGCTGTAACAGCAATGGTATTGCCTCTGCATCAGAAGAATTTCATCTCCTTAATTTATTTTATTGTTGAAAATTTTAAACATTTAAAACTTTTCTTTAATTTATTGAGCTTTGTTTTAATACTTCCTTTTAATGATGTATGTTTGTTAAATTCTTATTTAGCTTTTTAAATGCTGAGATGTCTATTTATATTCTTTTTTATTTTCCTAAGTAGATTTGAGATTTTGAATATTTTTAAATTATGTATATTTAAGTATCTAAGGGACATGAAACAAGAAAGTTGCTTTATTCATTTAGTATATTCATTTAGAGATTAAGTTTTACTGCATTTCAAAGTCTTGCTTAAGTCTTTATATTGACATGTCTGAATGTGACATAATTGTTGGTTCTAGAAATTTTATATATGGTTTCTATAACAAAAGAGTTTCTCCTGGAAATATGGCTATGACCTAAACCAGCTACCACAGGCTATGCTTAGTACACACTGTGCATACTGTTACACTCTATTGTAGCATGAATCTTAAAAGGTTCTTATTAATAAAACCATGCCTGAGGCCAGTTATTGGAAGATCAGACACAAAGAACAAGCCATAGCTACTTCACCTTGCCAGTCCTCAGCAGGTCTTGTTTCCTCAGATTAGAAACTTCTGTGTCCTCTTTCCAATGGGTCTCAGCTGAACTGTGCTGGTCAAAAGCCTAACAGCTTAACCAGCCAAATACTTCTAGTTTCTGGTCATCAGGCCTTATATACATTTCTACTTTCTACCATCACTCTCTGGGATCAAAGGCTTGCTTCCTGGGATTAAAGGAGTGAGTCACCATACCTGGCTGTATCCTTGAACAGAGATCCAGGTAAATCTCACCTCTGGAATGCTAGGATTAAAGGGGTGTTCTACCACTGCCTATCCTCATGTATAATATTGTGGCTGTTCTGTCTCTGACCCCAAATAAGTTTATTATGGCACACAATATTTTGGGAAATACAATACCACCACAATCTATATTATTCTTCTGTAATTATAATCAACATCTTCAAAGACTGCATTTGTCTCAGTGATCTGCCCACTGGAATGTAGCTCTTCCCAGTCTGGTGTGTTACCTTCTTTCCTGTGAAAAGCAATTTTGAGGGAGACATCAGAGTTCCCACCGCCTTATCGGGTTTCTTCACTGTTTTTCAATTTGTGGAGGAGCCTTCTTCCTCGGTGGGTAAGTATTACACCTGGAGATGACACTTTAGTGAATGAGAGCACAGTATGGACTAGGTGCCTTCTAAGAAGAAGTAAAGAGTGAGAACTTTGCAGCAGCCCCCTACAGTGCCCATGAGAGAAGATTCACTAGCAACAGACTTCAGGAGCAGATGTATGGACTGATGTAGGCCTCACTTATACATTCTTACAGCTAGAGAAGTAGCATTTGCTTTCAAGTAGATCTCATATGGTGACAAGGGTTAGTAGTTGCAATATACTTCATATCCTTACAAGGCCATTTGATTTGTTTAAGTACCTTATTATCTTCATGGTGTCTCATTTCACAACAGTGTTTTATCTCATATAATTTAGTATTTATTCTTTGCCCTGGTTCTTGTTGGATAAGCAAGAGCATAAAAGGGGTCAGCCATTGTCCTGGAGGTCTCCAGGAGCCTAATTTAGTTGGTTTCTCTGTTCCCTTGAAGCAATATCTATCTATCTATCTATCTATCTATCTATCTATCTATCTATCTATCTTCTTCATCATCATCATCATCAATCATCTTTGTCTCTCTGTCTCTGTCCCTGTCTTTTTCTCTCTAAACAATTACACACATATATGCCAGTTTACCATTAACATCTTTTTTTTTTGGCTTTTCAAGACAGTGTTTCTCTGGTTAGCTTTGTGCCTTTTCCTTGCTCTTGCTCTGTAGACCAGGCTGGCCTTGAACTCACAAAGATCTGCCTGCCTCTGCCTCCCAATCGCTGGGATTAAAGGCATGCACCATTGCTGCACAGCAACCATTAACATCTTAATATGTTCCCAATAATGCTGATACCTCTCTTCTTCTAACTAGTCTCTTTTCTATTTTCACATTTTCTCTTTTGATGCAGTTATTGTACAGAGAGCCACAGACACCTGTGATCATGACTTCAATGAAAGGCTTGTCATTCTTCTTCGGGAAGCCATTTCTTTAAAAAATTTTAAAAAAAGAGCTGCCACTGTCATTTTTTTAAATGATTTTCTCTCCCTCTCTCCCCATCTCTATCCATCTCTTCCTCCTCTCTATTAATAATTTTAAATAGGAATTCTTTTCCCCTTAAATATTTCTGTTGATTGATATTGAAATTTTTGGTTTCTGTTCATTAATAATAGTAAATAAGTATCAAATATGCAAGTGTCCAATCAATGCTTTCTTATATGAGTAACACATTTCTTCAAAAATAATGAACATAGAAGACAAGCACTGAAAAAGACTGGAATATAACTCATGAATTTTCCTGTATAATAATAATTATAACCAACAACAGGCCACCTGCAGTACATAAAGAACACATGAAGACAGGCTTTGAAAGGAAACACATGAATTTTTCTGCAGACTACTGGGAAAGGAGAACTAGTACATTATGTTTAGTTGTTACAGCAGAGCAGTTAATATAACAAGTTTACAGGGCACTCCTAAACTATTTATGTGCATATGTACACACTTTTATTAACAGTAAAATAGACAATAAGGAAATATTTCAGGATCTACTGTGAGGAAAAGGTTCCCATACAATAAAGTAAGGTCCTATATCACTACACTTTCATCAACTAGTCATCAAGAAACAAAATCAAAATAAGTGAACACTACTGACCAAAAAATTCTAACAAATATTTGTGCAGTATTTTCACATGTTAGTTTCAGAAAATACCTTATTATTTAGCAAAAGGATCATAGTCCAAAATATAAAGTATGGTACACCACAAGATATATCATAAAAAGTAAAAATACACTTATATTTTGTATCATTCGTAACTACAAAACAGTCATATTAGACATTAATTAAAGCAATGCAAAAATTGCAATGTGTGGTACCATGGATATGTGCAAACCAAGCAGGAGCTTCTGTGGGCAGAGCTCTGGGATTGTCTATGCTCATTTCTGTGATTCTAGCAGAGTCCAGGAATCCTACAGTGCCAAGAAAAGCAACAGCAACACAGGGTTGTCTGCAGAAAACATGTTCCTTTCTGTGGCCCAAAGAATGGCAATGTGTAATTCTTCAGTAGAGTAGTGTGGAATATTTAACACTCTTATTCTTGTGCATGCTGACTGTCCTTCAGATATAATCACACAAATTTGATAAAATTGGGTTCACTTCTTTTATTGGTGGGCATGGGTTTATTAATTAGAGAATTCCATACTCTTAGGTCAGATTAATTGCTAGTGTGGGGATGAATAAGAAAATTTATTTAATAAATGAGAAAGTATGAATAATGAGGAAGGTACAGATCTATTATCCAAGTTCATCTTGATTCTGCACTTATCAAAGCTCTTCCTAGTTAGTTCCATCAAAGACTTCTGAAGTCAAGAACTTTTTCCACTTCCCATCACAATGGCATGAGCTTGCAATTACACAAATTAACCCTGGTGTTCCTTAAATGCCTCAGATTATTGCTTCTGCTCTCTTTTCCCTCTTGGCATAGGCTGACTCCAGAAATGGAGAACTTCTCTAGAAGGTGCTCATTTAAGTATTGCATATGTTCCTTGTCATATTCTACCATCACACAATATGTTCAAGGGAATACAGTTTTCGATGATATGGACACATTGAGTATATCATCATCCTTGAAGAGTACTCTCAAAAGTAGGTTCATTTTATACTTGAGTAGAGAGGCAGCCACGCAAAAGAAGGCACATATAATCATATCACCCATGGAACAAAACCCAAGATGGGTGACTCCTTTTTCATATTCTCTATGACTCTGTATATTGTGGTAAAATTGTGTTCCCCAAAATATTGTGCACCTTAATAAACTTATCTGTGGTAGAGATCAGAACAGCCATTAGAAAGACACAGAGGCCAGAAAATGGTGGCACGCACACCTTTAATCCTATCACTTGGCAGACAGAGATCTTCCTGGATCTCTGTGAGTTCAAATCCACACTGGAAACAGCCAGGCATGGTAACTCACACCTTCCAACACAGGAAGTGATGGCAGGAAGCAGAAAGGTATGTAAGGCATGAGGACCAGAAACTAGAAGCTTTTGGCCAGTTAAGCTTTCAGGATTTTATGAAGCAGTTCAGTTGAGATGCATTTGGATAAGGACTCAGAGGCTTCCAGTCTGAGGAAATAAGATAATCTGAGGAAATTGTAAGGTAAGGAAGCTGTGGCTGGTTCTATTTCTCTGCTTTTCAGTGTTCACCCCATTACCTGGCTCCAGGTTTGTTTTTATTAATAAGACATTCTACGGCTCATGCTACATTTGGTGCCCAATGTTTGTGGTATAAATTCACAAAAAAAGCTGCTTGCCTGTGGCATTTCAGGCCCCTGTTCAGACCTGAGCTACCCTCACCCAGGTGTGGGGAGCACACTGGTTGGATTTACTGGAGGAGCCAGAGGCAGGAGGATCTTGAGTTTGAGGCCAACCTAGCAGACTTGCTGAGGATAAGCTGCAGCCAGGGCCCAGCCACAAAGTGTGGCGGTAGGACCATGGAGGCAGTGGCTGCTGCTATGTGTGGCTGGTCCTTCTCATCTTGTTGGTGACTGTGGTGATGCTGTTACCTGGGATGAAGGTTTTACTACTGCTTATTCAGAGAATTTCCAGGATCATTATGTTACAAGAAAGCATCACCAAAGATCAGTTTGGAAAAGTTTGGCAAGACAAATGGTGGGGAGAAATTGCTGTGAATATTTTCTCTTCTAGGGAAGGATGTTTGTGGTTCTGAGAGACAGACATTTATCAGACTGTGATTGCTCCAAACCACAGAGGAGACAAAAAAAAAAAATACTGCAAGAAACAATGAACACGTCTAACAGCAACTTTGAAATCTTCAAAAAGATGACTGGACCCCACAAAGATGATTTCATATGGACTATGATAAACCTATTAAGCTGATGAGCACCACTAAAAGATCAACTTGGAACTACAAACTACTCAGGACAATTTTGAGATGGCTACCTGAGATGATTCAGCCTGACAGATTAATTGAACAAGGATTTAAAACCAGCCCTGCACTTTCTCATTATGCAACAACTGAACAAATGATACAGGACTTGACAATTATCCCCAAAATTTTCTTTTCTGGATCCCTTAAAAATGTCTTCACACCCAGAAAGCAGGAAGTAATGTTAGGAAAACAATGCCCACATTCCCAAGAAGTGGAGTGGTGGTTATTGGTTGTTTAATGAGTTATGGATATTGTCATTGTTTATGATGGTTGGTTACAAGTTTTAATTGTTAATGGTCAGGAAAAAGCTGAACAAGGAGATTAAATTCAGAGTTTTTTTTTAAAAAAAAAAAAAATATAATATAGATATGAGGTAGATCATTGAATCTACTCTAAAAAGAGAAAAGGGAAGATCTGAAAAATGATAAAAGGTAGATTATTGAATTTATTATGAAAAGAAAAAAGAGAGAATATGGATATAGGATAAAAAGGGAGATTATTGAATCTACTTTTAAAAAGGAACTCCTTGTTTTTTTGTCTGTTTGTTTTTTCCCTTTTTTTATGTGTTTTAATTTTCCATGGGTTCCTCCTCCCTCCCGCCCCCACCCCCACCTTCCCCCCATCATCCCATCTCCTCCAGGGCCAAGACTCTCCTGGGTATTCATTTAAACTTGGTGGATTCAGCATAGGCAGGTCCAGTCCCCTCCTTCCAGGCTGAGCAACTCCAGGCCTGGAACTCCATGTTTTAAATAGAATAAGTAATTTTTGTAGGAGTTAATCAAATGTTACTAGACTGGATGTTATTATATATAAAATGAAATTTTAAAAATTTATTGAATTTTACATAACAGCCATGGACTCCCCTGTCCTCCCTCCTCCCGCTACCCCCCACCTTCTCCACAGCCCACCTCCCAGGGCAAGGACTCCCCTGGGGATTCAGCTCAACCTGGTAGATTCAGTCTAGACAAGTCCAGTCCCCTCCTCCCAGGCTGAGCAAAGTATCTCTGCATAGACCCCAGGTTTCAAATAGCCAGCTCATGCACTAAGGACAGGTCCCAGTCTCAGTGCCTGGAGCCTCCCAAACAGTTCAAGCTAATCAACTGTCTCACTTATCCAAAGGGACTGATCCAGTTGAGGGCTCCTCACCTATTGGTTCATTCATGTGTTTCCACTAGTTTGGCTATTTGTTCCTGTGCTTTTTCCAATCATGGTCTCAACAATTCTCATTAATTTAATCCCTCCTCTTTCTCGCCAATTGGATTCCTGGAGCTCCACCTGGGGCCTGACCATAGATCTCTGCATCTGCTTCCATCAGTCATTGGATGAGAGTTCTAGCATGACAGTTAGGGTATTTGGCCATCTGGATCACCAGCATAGGTCAGTTCAGGCTTTCTCTCGAATATTGCCAGTAGTCTATTGTGGAAGTATCTTTGTGGATTTGGGGGGACCACTCTAGCACTTTGCTTCTTCCTATTTCCATGGGGTCTACACTTATTATGGTCTCCTTTTTCTTGTACTTGAAGTTCTAGCCAGAGCACTAAAACAACATAAGGATTAAAGGATACAAATTGGAAAGGAAGAAGTCAAACTTTCACTATTTGTAGATGACATGGTAGTATACATGAGTGACCCAAAAATTTGAACAAGCAACTGATATAGCTTATAAACACCTTCAGCAACATAGCAGGATACAAGATTAACTCAAAAAAATTTCACTAGCCCTCCTATATACATTGACAAACAGACTGAGAAGGAAATCAGAGATACACCACACTTTACAATATCCACAAATGATATAAAATACCTTGGGATGACTAACAAAGCAAGTGATGGACCTATTGACAAGAACTTTAAGTCCCTGAAAAAAGAAATTGAAGATGTCAGAAAATGGAAAGATCTCCCATGCTCATGGATAGGCAAGATTAACATAGTAAAAATAGCAATCTTTCTAAAAGAAATCTACAGATTCAATACAATCCCATCAAAATACCAGCATGATTCTTCATAGACCTGGAAAGAACAATACTCAACTTCATATGGAAAAACAAAAAACCCAGGATAGTCAAACGAATCCTGTATAATAAAACAACCACTGGAGGCATTACAATCCCTTACCTCAAGCTTTATTGCAGAGCTACAGTAATAAAAATAGCTTGGTACTGGCATAAAAACTGCCATATGCAATGGAATCGAATTGAAGACCCTGACATTAATCTGCACACCTATGAACATATAATTTTTGACAAAGAAGCCAAAATTGTAGAATGGCAAAAAGAAAGCATCTTCAACAATTGGTGCTGGCATAACTTGATGTTAACGTGCAGAAGGCTGCAAATAGATCCATAACTGTTACTGTGTATATAATTTTTTTTTGTCTGAATCTCTCAAATGTTAATGGACTAGACATTTTTAGAAAAGAAACTCACTAAAGAGGTGTAAGTGTATAAATTTGAAAGACATTATATGATAGTTCTGTTAGTAATGTAAGTTAGGATAGAAAATGAATCAGGTACACTTTCGAATTACCAAAAAGGATAGTAGTAGAACTTTTTTCTCTGAGTTTGTCAAATGCAAATGGACTAGACATTGTTTCAGTTTTTACTGCTTTTATATGTTGTATATAGTTATTGTACTTATTGGATATAGTTTTTCTTGTATCAGTTATGAGCTTTTTTAAATTTTTAGACAAAGAAGAGGAAAAGTGGTGATATTGTGATCCCCAAAATATTGTGCACCTTAATAAACTTATCTGGCATCAGAGAACAGAACAGCCACTAGACAGACATAGAGGCCAGAATATGGTGGCACTCACACCTTTAATCCTATCACTAGGGAGGCAGAGATCTGCCTGGATCTCTGTGAGTTCAAACACACACTGGAAAAAGTCAGGCATGGTGACTCATGCCTTTAAACCCAGGAAGTGATGGCAGGAAGGAGAAAGATGTATAAGGCATGAGGACCAGATTTCAGGCTTTTGAAAAGCAGTTCAGTTGAGATCCATTTGGATAAGGACTCAGAGGCTTCCAGTCTGAGGAAACAGGATCATCTGAAGAATTGGCGAGTTGAGGAAGTTGTGGCTTGTTCTGCTTCTCTGCTCTTTCAGTGTTCATGTCATTACCTGGATCAGGTTTGTTTTTATTGATAAGACCTTCTAATATTCATGCTACGGTATGTGGAGTATGCTCAGATAAAACTGTTATGGTGGCATTCTTTAGGTTAGTAGTTCTTCATCCTTCCATGAGATCTAAAACAGAAACCTCGGTTTCATTCAATCATGATTTTAAATCTCAACATTGAAGATTTCAACCACTTGGTTCACAGAGTATCCTCCTTTGTAATTGTTTTCTCCTCCTGACTGAACTCTGTGTTACAGGTTTCCAAGTGCTCCAGGATAACAGGCACTGCAGTCTCTGCCTGAGAGTAGACTCTGCATGGCTGTGACAAATGTCTGGTGAAAGATGGAAAATGACATATTTAATTTGTATCAAGTCTTCAGGGTTCCAGTTGATAATACAAAAAGGCATTTTGTGTCTACTCAGTGACATAGATGTACATAGACAGTACAATGAAAGCAGTAAACAGGAGCAGAAGAGGCTTTAGACAATGCACTCCCAAGAATCCATCTGTGGTGAACAGTTCCATTTACCTATGACACATTCAAACGTTTCCCAAACCTACAAAAATACTGTGAACAGTTGGGGAAAATTATTCAACAGAAAATCCATAAGGGACATTTCAGTTTCAAACCAGGCATCTTAAAAACCAGGCACTCCAATTCTTATTAAAGTACTATGTAAGAAAAATCTATTATGAATCTCTCTACAGTTTTTATTGCTATGTGACTACCAAGTAATGCCACATTTGTGATGACTTAAATGTTAAAAAAGAAATCAGGGAATTTTATTCGAATCTATGCTGTTGGGACTAAAAAATAAGAAAGTGATTTAGGGTCAGAGAAGCCTGCATGAGCAGCTTGACTCTAACTGTACCCTAACAGTGATTTCACAATCTCTGTTCATTTGAGAAAAAAGCAGCAGTTGGAAGCAACAAGAGTGACATTTGGAGACTCTGCTTCCTGATTCCGCAGTTTGTCACTGTATCCTATGGTGGGGGAGGGGTACTCCAGCACTGTGGACACTAGTAAAAAGCAACATCTTCATACTTCAGGCTGCCTATAGTGAGAGTGACATCTGTAACACATCCACTGCCACTGAACCTTGACAAACTCCATATTTCCAACTGGATGCAAAGTACATTAGGAGTATGGGAGCTTTGCATGCTTTCTGCTGATACCAGGCTAGCAAATTACCAATGACCTCAGTCATGCTGCATGTAATGGTGATGGTTTTCAAGAGATGCAGACAAGAAGGATGGTGATTTGGTCATCTGTACATCACATGTCATGCCTGTGATTACAAATATCCAACCATTATACATGGCTCATCATGATAGAAAAGACTTCTCTGAAGTTCCAGGTAGCACTGATTTAAAAAGGCCAAATAAATACCCATAGTCATCCTTCCTTACCTGGATCCAGAATGGCAGAACCACCAGAAGCTGAGAGGGAGACTTCATGTTTCTGCTGTGACCTGACAATAAATAACTCCTGGATAAGTTCTGGGTTAGTGCACTGGACACATGCACAAAAGCAGAGGCTGGGCAGGGCTGAGCAAAGCTGCTAGCCTGCTTTATCTTAGGAACTCAGCTGGGTGGTGTTCAGATGTCCCAACCCTGAGCAGAATATTGCACATTTTGCTGTGAACTGTCTCTGTCAGTGGAGGATTTTATTACAAAAGATATATTTTTTTAATTTTTAAATTTTCATTGGGTATAAAAGCAGGCAGAAAGTCCATTTCTGTATCTTATTAGGTTCAGGTAAAGTGCCATTGTTCAAACAATCTGCAGCAAATGTTAGAGTGTGGCTTCAATTCTTGTTAGACTCACATGTTTTTTACTTAAAACATTTTATAAGCAGTTGTTTCATTTAACTAATTATTGGAAAAAACTCCTCAGAAATACAAATAGATGTAAAATCAGTTTATGATGACCTATCAGCACTGTTAGTTTGTTTATTTACTAAATATTTTGGTGTCAGTATACCTACATAACACTGCCTTTTTCAAAAAAGTATTTTATTACATGAGGCTGGAGACATGGCCCAGCAGTTAAGAGAATTTGCTAATCTTTCATGGGATCAAGGTAGGACTTCCAGCACCCACATGGTATAATAATCATCTGTAATTCTAGCTCAGGTAGGTGTGTCACCTTCTTCTGGCCTCCATAGACACCAGGCCACATATGTGGTATGCATAAATACGTTCAGAAAAAAACATCCATACATAGAATAAAAATATGAAACTTTCAAATGCATTTTATTATAAGTGTGTGTGTGTGTGTGTGTGTGTGTGTGTGTGTGTGTGTGTGAAATCCAGCACACTTGTGCAGTTTAGAGGACAAATTTAGGAAGTCAGTTTTTCACTCCAATATAAAGTCACAGGTATTGAACTTAGCTGGTAGCAAGTGCCTTTACCAACTGGATCATTTAAGTCTCCCTGGAGTGCCTTTAAGGGTATGTCACGTGAGTTCCATCAGGCAGAACCTATACTTTCTATTTTTATCCAACCATTTAAATGCTTCAGTGCATTTGAGGTTTGGAGTTTTGTTTTCACTCAAGCCTTCATCTCATCTCTAAATTCTGATATGTAGCAATATTTCCTTCTGTTGTTCATTGTGTCGGGTGAGTAAATGATCCTTGTGACTTCAATAAAAACCTTTTCTTCAAGGCTGGAGAGATGGCCATCAGATAGAGTGCTGGCCATTCTTCCAGAGGTCATAAGTTAGTCACCAACACCTACATGACCACTCACAGTGATTTTTAACTCCAGTGCAAGGAGATCCAGGACCCTTTTCTGACCTCCCAGGGCACCGAATGATTGTGCAACATAGACATACATATGAGCAAAACAATAGTCATGAAATAAAATAATATAAAAATATGATTCTCCTCCAACTCTACAACATGGAATAATTAAATATAAACCTGTGATTAACACTAGGACTCCCATGACCAATTATTTCCAACTAAAAGGATCTTCTCAGTGTGTTTTACCTCAGTTTTCCTTTATGCTGCATCCATTTCTATAGGTTCACATGTAGTTTATCTTGACCTTGACTTAGTGGAGAGCAGAGAAGTAGGGAGGCCATATGCATTACACAGTTAAGCAAACCCTCTCTTCTTGTCTGGGAAGGCTTCTACTAAATGTATGATCTTGCTGTGCATTCACATTTATACCTTTATTACTAAGAAGATGCATCATGTTTGTCAGTCTCTAGCCTGGCTTTCTTTTTTGATTATTATTAATTAGAGATTTGCTATTCATTTTACATACCAACCAGGCTGAGCTCCAGGAGTCCAATCAATGAGAGCGAGGAGGGATTCTATGAGCAAGAGACATAGAGATCATGATGGGAAAATGTACAGAGACAACCTGGCAAACTAGTGGAAAGACATGGACTGTGGACCAATAGCAGAGGAGACTCAATGGTTACTGGACTAGGCACTCTGGATAGGCAAGAGAGTTGTTTTTCATTAGCTGTAAAGTTAATACCCATATAGATGAAACAACAGCATGGGTGCCTATTAAAATGGATTGTGTTAGTCTGGATTCTCTTGTGTTTAAGAATAGCCAGTGTGAATATATATAAATAGAAGGTTGAGTGCTGTTGAGATGCTTTAGTAGATATGTGCTTAGTGCATACTAAAATCTGGATAACCAGAGTTTGGTGTCCAAGTCATAGTGAGAGGAAAAAAAAGTCTCTCAAATTTTGCCCATGTGTGTACTGTCAAACAAGCAGACACAATTCACACTCTTCACAGACATGAAGAAGGAGAAGGAAGAGAAGAAGACAAGAAGAAGAAGAAGAAGAAGAAGAAGAAGAAGAAGAAGAAGAAGAAGAAGAAGAAGAAGAAGAAGAAGAAGAAGAAGAACTTGAGCCTCTGATCCTCCTGAGACAAGGTTGTTGTTGTAAACAAGATTGGTATTCTGAGACAAGCTTTCCAGAGTCCCCAGCTTCAGAGGATGTGCCAATGAAATGTGCTTGGACCAATAGCACACAACAGCTCATCAGCCTGGAGACATTGCGGATGCTAAGTGAATCAAGAGCCTGGATACCTCTTTAATTCAAAGTGTTACCATGGCTGTCAACACAAAGGCTGGAGAAGTTGACTAGATAATGAGTTACTATTGCCCTCTGCTGGAGAGATGGGAAATAGGACAAGTCAGAGCCAAGAGGAAAAATTACAAGGTTAAGAATCCGTGCAAATCCTGGTGTTCTTGGGAAAGAGGTGAGTGGAGAGAAGAAATACATGAAAAGCCAAAGCCTGGAGAGTTCCTCACAATGACTGATGGAAGTCAGATACACATGCATTAACACATAAACTTGCACCCAGCTTCCTGCTAAGAAGAAATAAGGAAATAATTATCAGGCATTAAACATAGGTGTAAAAACATGTAAAGTGTGTATAAAAACACACTCTTTCTTTATTTACAGATATTTGTTATATTTGGCCAAGTAAAATTGTGTGGATCATAAATATCATAATTTAAAAGTTCATTAGACACACGTGGCCTACCAATGTGCCCAGAAACTTACTCTGGTATACAGAAAGACAGGATAATCCAATATAAAGCCATTTCATAACATACTGTTGACTGTCTAATGTGACTGTTCTATACAATAGACTGTAAATGTACTGCTGCTTTGAGCTGTGGATTGCTGCCATGGCTCAACATCAAGGATGGACATTCACAATTTAAAATAAGGTTTCTATTGAGCATGAAAGCTTTGTGAAAATTAGGAAGAAAAATCCACTTGAACCACTGTAATTAGTCAGAGAGAAAATTTGAGAATGGCCTGTATGTATCTGCAAATGAATGTGTGTCAAAAAAATACAAAATTTAAATTTGTTACTCAAACATTTTCTATTTATTAGTATAGGGTTGTGGCTAGTTTGAATAAATGAATAAATGTTAGAAAACCAATATAAATAAATAATTGTTTTAATTTATGCAAATGCCTTGGGAACATGAGTATTTTCTTACTTGGCAAACTTCACTAAAAGCCAAAATAAATGAACACAAAGAAAATGTAACATTCAAATAAAAATTTAAGATTTAAGCGAATTAGCTAAAAAAGACAACTTTATAAATATTACTATTGTTAAATATATCACAGAATATCATACTCTGCTTAGCTTTTTGTTTTTCCTTTTTTCTAGTCATTTTCCTCAGTGGGGTTTCTGCTTTATACATAGATGGAGGTGGAAAATGTCCAGAACAGTGGCCTGAAGGTAATACAGATATATACACATACCACTTGATATTACAAGCTTTGTAACAAGTGAAGATCATTGTATCACATAACACATATGACACAGTCACTTCTTTTGCTAATATTTTATATCACCATTTGAATGTTATTTTTGCAAGTATATTGAAATTTTACTTAGTAGGTAATATATCACATACTATAACTGCTCATTTATTACTCTCCTCAAGACAGTCATTGAGAGCTTGAGAACTGAGTGAGATCCATTGATGGTCGTTTCTGCAGGATACCATCTATTCATTACAGTGGAAGGGACTGACTTAATGTAAGAGCCAGATGGCTGGCAGCAGGAGGAGTGCTGTGAGAAGCTGTCCTCTAGACATGACATGGCTGCTGAACTTAGGGACTCACAGCAACTGTGATTGCTGGATGTGACCTGTGCAAGGCCAATCCAACAAGACCTGCCAACATTCCAGTAGTGATCACAGTGTTGGGGCAGATGAGAGAACATGAAGGGTACAGAGACTGTTGGTGTATATCTGGAGACTGTGAATATAATGGAAGATATACATTAAGTATTAATAGGAGGAATTTTTACCAAATTAATGAAATTGAACATGGACCCAAGGGGAAATCGTGCATGGTGACATAATCAGAGTACATAAGTGTAGTGGGTAGCCATTCCAGCCTTGGCCTGGAAGTTCCAACCCCCATTGAAGCTTTAGTAGTGGTCACCCCTACAAGGTGGGGCTGAGAGAAGACCATGAAGACTCAGGATCAAGAGGAGAGGCCTCTCTTGGTTCCAGGACCCTGGAAGCTAGAGGTAGACTGAGCAGAGTTCTCCAGAGAACACCTCTGGACTGCGCAATATCTTTCCCAGTCTCTGCAACCTATCCCTTCATTTGTATGCTACCCCACAAAATAAACCTCACTTTTAAGTATGTGAAATGGCTTTAATAATTTCATCAATATCAGGCACCCAATGTGGGGCAAATTCCAAAGGCCGGGAGCATCTGCCTGCCCCAGCCTTCCACCTCCCAGAATTCTCTTCTCTCTAGTCCTGCCTATACTTCCTGCCTGGCCACTGGCCAAACAGCATTTTATTTATACAGAGCAATATCCACAGCACTTCCCCTTTTCTTTTTTCTTTTTTTTTAAAGGAAGGTTTTAACTTTTACATAGTAAAGTTACATATAACAAAACAATTATCAGGCAAGAATTACAGTTACAATATTAAAGAAGATATCCTATCTTATATTTGTGAGTCTAAGGTTTTATATCTAACTTATCTTCTTTCATAACTGAGAAAATTATAACTATCTAGTTAGTTTTCAACCACAGCCTTTGTAATTTGCCCCACGTGAGCGCCAAATATTGGTGAAATTATTAAGGCCACTCCACATAGTTAAAAGGGAGGTTTATTGTGTGGGGTAGCTTACAAATGAAGGGATAGGTTGCAGGGACCGGGAAAGGTATGGCACAGCCTGGTGGTGTTCTCTAGAGAACTCTGCTCTGTCTACCTCCAGCTTCCAGGGCCTTGGAACCAAGAGAGGCCTCTCCTCTTGATCCTGGGTCTTCAGTGTCCTCTCTCAGCCCTACCTTGTAGGCGGGACCATTACCGAAGCCTCAATGGGGTTTGGAACTTCCAGGCCAAGGCTGTAATGACTACCCACTACACATAAGATCAAGATAAATTTCATATATGTATTACATCATCAGAGCATAAATAAAATATTTAAAAGTTATTATGCTATGTGTTATCATAAAGATGAATCCATAACAGACAGAGGAGCTGACCTTCTGAGCACAGAGGCCATGTTAGAAGGAAGTAGAGGAAAGCTGGTTACCAAGCACACAGAAACCAGCAGACAAAAGTTCGTGTGATTAAAAGCTTGTGCAGCACAGTACATGTTTCAAGATGGAAAGGAGAAGACCCATACCATGGCAAAAGCCATGGCAGAAATATTTTAAGTGGAGGAGATGAATTACTTATAAACAATGAGTTTGGAACTTTAGATGTTGTCCTTCCTTAGAAACCACACTACCTAAAACTTTGCTTTGTATTTGAGCTTCACATTAAGGACATGGGTGAACTCTAGCAAAGAGGAACCTTCCACAGTCTCAGGAATATTGAACTGTACCAAATGCAATGTATTTGCAAACTTGTTTGCAGATTTTAAGACTGTAGATGGGGGCAAGGAAACACTTTGAACCTGCAAGAGATCAAAATAGCAAGTTGTTCTTGGAAACCAGAGCTATGCTGTCCTTTAGCACCACAAACAATCATGTTTCAGCAGGGAAATCTACACAGTGCTGGTAATATTAAGGAAATCTGAGGCACTGGTTTAGGCAGCTACTCAGTTACTCCCCACCCCTGCTGATTTGCATCTGCCTAAAGTATAGCACTCTGCCTTGATCACTTTCTGAGCAAGCCATTCACAAGCTGTGCAGGAGTCAGTCCCAGTTAGGATGCATTATGTGAATGAGGTTCCAAGCCCACTATGTAAGTCTTCTGAGGTTCTGGGTCCCCAGCAAAAAAGACAACGTGAATTTTCTTAAATCAGTAGTCAGTGTGGCTTGGTCTTTAAGAACCATCTTGTCATCTTATTAATCATTTGGGCATTTGTTATTGATCTTACATGTCAAATGAACACTGAGTTGACTCAATCCCTACCCTACTTGTCTGTATCTCTGAGAAATAGAGTCAACATTGCTTGCCAGGTAAGTCAAGGGGTTAGAAATATGGTACACTGGTACGTGCAGAAACAAGGGGATACTCCTAAGGTCCCAACACATTCAAACTGCAACTAGGATTTCCATCCAGGTTCAGAAGCAAAGGGACTGCTATAGATGTTTTATCTCCATTATTAGATTGGAGTCTGAGGATACTGTGGTCAATACTGGCAATACTCCTCCAACAGTGATACAAATCAACATTAACCACTCAGGGAAGCATAAACTGAGACAAGGCTGACACAGTGTCTCCTCCTCCCCATGCCTCCACTTTTTGATAGCATTTCTTAGATGCAGCTAGATTTGAAGGTCACTAGGAGGTTTATGGATAGAACATTGTACTTTCTCCCACAAGTCTACATTCTCAGTGCCAGTTGTAAAAATATTTCCAGTTTCTGTGATACCTTAAGAAGAACAGTGATACATGTGATGTACTTGAGCTGTGATGCATACAGGAAAACATACCAGTAGAGATATTCATATAGGATTTATTTTCAGGCTGGAAATCAGAGTCTGCCTTATAGTTATCAGCTGATTAGCAAGATATTGTGATCATGAAAATGTATGCTTTCTATGATAGAATCTTACTGGACTTCTCTGGAGTGCATAGCTCTCTGTCTCTGGACAATGATCACCCATGTGTATAAAAGTAAAACTTAAAAATGAAATGAAGTAATATATTAAGTAATTAACAAGTAAATAATCAAATTACAAGACAGAATAACCATCTTGAGGCTTGATAATACTGGACAGTGAAAAGTTCCAGAGCCTAGGCTATAATTCCTGTATAGACTGAGCTGCTTTACAGGTAGTTTAGGCCACTTCTGGCTGTGATCTTCCTTCTGCAGGAGACTGCAGACAGATCAAGTCTTTATATAAATCCTCAGCAATCCTACATATTCCCTCTCAGCTCAACATAACTGGCAAAATATACACTTAGAAAATATTTTAATATATAAAATTGTGGGATGGAAAGGGAGAAAGGGTACAAGACTTCAGTGACTGATTACCCTGAGCTTGAACTTTTGGCATCATGACCATATTCCCAGGAAGCTGTGAATTTACCTTAGATGAGAAAGGGGCCTTTGATGATGTAAACTATAAACATTTATAGGGAATAATTTCTGTGTATTGATTAGATGCTCCTCTAACAAAATAACAAAATTTCTCATTATGAAACTGAACACAAACACAATGGGGTCAGGCTGTGTCTACACAGAGAATAGTGATGCACAGATCTGGTCATAGTCAAGAACTTCAGGCCACGGAACCTAGAAAAAGTCAGGGGTAGAGTCTCCTCCAAAAACCTCTGGAGGGATCCACAACTGCATACAACCTGAAAATGACTGACTGAAGCTCATTCCAGAGTTCTGACAGGTTGTGAGAGATTTTAACTAGTGCGTGACTCCTAGTGATTGGAAATTCTACAACAACCTTTGGAAACAAATACAAATAGAGATCAGATGAAAGGCAATTCTCAGGTTAAAGCTGCTTTTGTGTCATTTTATAGTCTGCATTCAGCCTTTCCAATCCTAAATATAAAGGGATACAAATTTTTCATATGATAGAAAGAATCTGTGTGAAACCAAATAGTGAAAACATTGAACATGTGGCAATTATAAAATGAACACTGATGACTTTGAAAATGATTGTAGCTAATAATATCTTCTATAGTATCTTATCTATAAATGTTTAAATGTACGTAAAGCAGAACATTGTCTGTTTGTGTGCATTCATAATTAAAAACTCATGTGTCACTGTAAATCATGGATATCCTTATTCTCCAGATCATAGAAAAGGTAGTGGTCATCAGAACACACAGATAATTTGCAAACAATCTAATGATCACACATGCCGAGGAAGACCTTTCAGACATTCAACATATCATTTCAATATGATAATTCAATCCAGAGAAAAACACACAGCATACAAATTGAAGGCTGGACATACGAGAGGGATGTGAATGTCATATCTTCCCACTACCCTCTGCCGCAGAGCATGCTGACCTAGATTCTAATCCATAAAAGTCCAACCCTCCCTCTTGCTTCTCAAGCTTACTCTGACACTCTTTGTTTCAAACTACAGATAGTTTTTTGTGTTTGAACCTTACTTCATTCTAGCCCTTTCCCATCCCCCTGATACAGGCATTCCCTGTCATATTCTCTTTTGTAAAACTTAAGCGTCATTCAATAGGAAATGAATGAACTAACTTTGATAAGGAAAAACCACTATACTTCACTAAAATTCTTGAAAGAATTTGTTCTGAGACATGGAGCCCATGAAAGTATGTAGCAATTGCTCACCTAAGGAAAACATAGGTAATTTAGTTTTCTCACAGTATAATTAATGTTATATAGTTTTTGTTACATAGGGAAGCAATAATTACCATTTTGATGTCTTTCCTAATAATTTGGGGTTTAAATTTACCTTGGAATACTTATTCCAACTGTGTTGGATTTTTTCCTTGGTAGATCAATATAAACATTTATTCTAAATTTGTTTTAAATACCAAATATGGGTACTGAGGGCCAAACTCAGTTTCTCTGTTTAGGCAGCTACATCTCTTAATCATTAAATCAGTTATCTCTGATATCCAAAGAAATCCATCTGAATGAGCAATGTGTTTCTTCTGTTTACTTTCATAGTGCTTAATGAATTACAGTCTTAAAATTTGCAGAAATGCCTCACATTCTTTCTATCAGATATATTTTCTATATAATTGAGGTCCCACAGCAGAGTCATGCAAAATTTGGCTGAGATTTCTACCTAGTATTGAAACAAGAGATGTGGTAACAGGTTCAGATAAGCCAAACACAGACCAATGAAGGCTCATGGGAAGTTATATATTTGTGTTGGCTCAATTCTTTCTCTTTTCAGGGATTCTTCTGGGATTTTTCCTTGCTAACATATAATGTGAAAAATAGTTTTGGTCTTCAGTAGTATGTCATGTAGATTAGAAGCATGTTGGCTTGCCATGAGGTGAGTCTCTCTGTCTAGGATTTGAAAAATGAATCTCAGTACAAGACACCTGACACCAGGAGATATCACATACCAGTGTTTACTAACATGTCCTGGACCATGCTGATACAAAACCACCTGGATCCTGATTGGATTAAAATTTCTGATGGCAGTTTTTCTGTGCTAAGTATAGAGAGCCAAGTTAACTGAAAATTAGATTACAGTATTACCAATTTTCACATCGGCAATATCATAAAGGTGCTATTTAACACATGATTTTATATATATATATATATATAATATATATATATATATATATGGATATATATATATACACACCATAATGTGTAATATATTATACACATACTTATATAATATTACATATATTATAAAATTAAAGGAAGAATTTTAAGTTAAAGTATTTTCCCAGGATAAAAAGTCTCTCAGAATATGATAATAGGTTTGAATTCTTTGATATTCCTTGAAGATCCTCTATGAGAAAGAGTCTCTAGAAGTCCTTTGTCCTGTGTCCATTCTCATGCAAGGTGACAGGGAACAGAGAGCACAAACCTGAGATGAAGATATTTTGTTGCTTGGAAAGTTCCACTCCACTCCAGGAAATCTTTTGGCCCTCAGAGGAACCAACAATAGTAGCTGTCATTACTGTGGAATCCCTAGGGGCAATTGCAAAGCAGATTCAGTTTTAGTTGAAAGTATAGGGTGAAAACACATTCTGTTTCCATTCTTTCCACCAACTACATTGTTAGATGTGGTAAAATGTATTTTCCTTGGAATACATGGCAATATAGTTTATAATGGGCCATACCTAGACCAGAAAGGCTGGTAGGATGATTGGGAAGTAATTTGGAACTGGGTATTTTCTTAGTATTTTAAAAATTGTATATGTTTACTATTAATTTTTTTTATACTATTCTGGTAATGTTTTCCATCTCTTCATATCTACAATGTTACAAAAACAAAAATAACCAAAAAAAAAATTCC
This sequence comes from Onychomys torridus, assembly GCF_903995425.1. Lineage (NCBI taxonomy): Eukaryota > Metazoa > Chordata > Mammalia > Rodentia > Cricetidae > Onychomys > Onychomys torridus. The sequence continues at coordinate 25,293 of NW_023412792.1, forward strand.
AATGCCCCAGAATTCTGGGATGGGTCTTTGTCATCAACATCAAAGTTCTTTTATTGTCAAGTTCCCAGGGAAGTATCTTTTAGCTTTTCTGCCTTCTCAATTCTGTTTACCTTCCTGTGCTCATGGAGTTATCATTTTATTGTCACCACTATCTCTCCTGTGATACTCTCATAGTCTCTCCTATAAGTCTTAAGATATATATGTTATCATATAGATAGGATATGAGGAGTATCCTATCTGCAATAATCATCCAAGGCAATCTCCTCATCTCAACATTATTTAGACAACCCTTTCTGCATAGTTGTTTTTCTCTGAGGAAATGTCTTCACAGATTCTTGAATTATGATGCTGGGGCTGCCAGCATTTCTGACAAAGTATGTATTCAATATTTAATAGGTAGTAAATCACTTGTGCTACTTGTTCTTATTTTAAGATTGGAGATTCATCTCTCTTCTGAAAATAATGTTTTAATACACTAGAAACTATTTTCAGTGTTTGGAAATTAGTGAGAGAGTAACAAGGGCCCTACTACTAAGAAAGACATCACTTTTTTTTTCAGCCATGAGGCAGTGATGTTGAAATGATAATATCCCAAGATATTCTGTCTCTATCACTGAGGTGAAAATATAGTGATTGGATTTAGAGGCAAAAGAGACAAAATTTCAAGAAGGACATTCTGTAGAGGTGGAAGATATTAGTGGAAGTGTTTCCAACATCTGACTGGGCCCTAGGTAAACAACTTTCCTTTTAAATGCAGTTCCAAGAAGCAAAGTTCTGACTGTGCTCAGAGTTTAACTTCTCCATTTTGGTATCATGTGTACAGCCATTAATATTTTTTTATGTGGGTTTGCACACAGGTATCAAATGTTTGTTGTACCATGTGGTGAATTTTATTTGTGCTGAAATGTGATTTTATCGTATATTAATAAATAAATTTGTCT
>NW_023412793.1:0-20690 GCF_903995425.1 Onychomys torridus
GACGAATTCATATTGGAGAGTAACTCTATGAATGTAATCAGTGTTGTAAAGTCTTGTCCATCACCCTAGTCTTTGAAACCATGAAAGAAATTATCCAAAAGTAAATCTGCACTGAGTAATTAATTTAAGACATTTGTATTCACAGTAAGTAGAATTTGATCATACTAAAGAACTCTAAAGATAAAAAAAAATATTCATGGCTGGCCTAGAACTCACAGAGATCCACCTGCCTCTGCCTCCTGAGTGCTGGGATTAAAGGCAAGCACCACCACTGCCCGGCACGAGTAGTGTAGTTTTATATACCGTTTTTCTTTTTCTTTTTCTGGTTTTTCAAACCAGGTTTCTCTGTGTAGCCCTGACTGTCCTGGAACTCACTCTGTAGACCAGGCTGATCTCAAACTTACAGAGATCTACCTGTCTCTGAGTGCTGGGATTAAGGTGTGTACCCCCACCACCCAGCTCTGTACAAAGTGTTAAGATCATAAAGTATGGGTCTTCTAACTGTTCTTATTTATTTTTATCTATCTATCTATCTATCGATCTATCGATCTATCTATCTATCGATCTATCTATAATTAATATGATCTGTTTTCATGTATCCCTGCCTGCCAGAATAGGGAACCAGATATATATATATATATATATATATATATATATATATACACACACACACACACATATGTATATATACATACATACATATATATGTATATATATGTATATATGTATGTATGTATATATCAATGTTTATATGTATGTAGGTATCTATGTATCAATCATGCACACAATATTCTGTCTGCATGTATCCCTGCCTGCCCTAAGAGGGAACCACATTTCATTATAGATGGTTATGAGCCACCATGTGGTTGCTGAGAACTCATCTGAGGACCTCTTAACGGCTGAGCTATCTCTCCAGCCCTGACTGTTCTTTTTCAAGGTTGTTTTGGCTCCTGAGGGATCTCTGTAATTCCATAGGGATTTTTAGGACACAGTTTTCATTTATGCAAAAAAGGCCATTGGGGCATGGGTAGGGATTACATAGCATTCCTAAAGAATCTATAGATTGTGTTGGTAATGTCATTTTACTATCAAACATTCCGATCATGAACAAAGGATGTCTTCTTTATATTGACTCTCTACAACAACGTTTTGTAGTTTCCCATCTCATGACGTAGCCACCTCCCAAACACCCATCTACTAATAACACTACCTTGGGGGTTAGGATTTCAACATCTCAAGTTGGAGGATAACAATGGACCCAATGTATGTTAGGGGAAGTTCCCAGGTATTTCTACTTTGTTGAGTGTCTTAAAAAACAAAACAAAACAAAAAAACCCACATGAGTACATGTTTGGTTTTTTTTCTGTGCCATTGTTATGACCATGACAAGTCTCCACTTTGTGTTATTAGTATGGTATAGTGTATTGATCATTGTGCTATGTTTACATAGTCCTGCATAATTTAATCATCATTTCACTGTGTGTATCTACTGTATCTGGTACTGTTACATTGCACAGAGTCCCCTCCCTCCCCACTCTCCTTCACTGTCTCCCACAGTGTCATTAACTCTTCTAGTCATTTCTATTTTCATGGCATGTTTACATCTGTGAGGTTATGTACTCTATGAAATTAGGAGCCACAAAGGAGAAAAATCATTTGATGTTGGGCTTTCTGGGGCTGGCTCAGCTGCTTTATAGGAATCCCAGTTGCATCCCGTTTCTGGAAAAAACTATGTAACCTTGTTCTTCGTGAAAGAAAAAATATCCATTGGGTATACACACACATTTAACATCCATTCCTCCACACTTGCACACATAGGTTGGTTCCATAACTCAGTTATTATGGATAGTGCTGCAGGAAACGCTGATGGGCACGTGTCTCTGTCACATTAAACCTCCATACATTCTTTGAAAAAATTCCAAATCCTCAGATTCATCATCATTCTGTAAGTTCTGGTCAGCCCAGAAGGTATTCTAAGTTTATGTTTATTAACACATTTCTGCACTCTATCTCACATTTTTGAGTAGTTCCACTAAGTACAAGTCTAGATAGGCATTTGTTTTCCTATAGCACATTCAAGAATTTATCCTTTGCTTTCTCATGCCCAATATTTCTAACAACATGGCAGTTCTTCCCCCTACTGCTCATGTGGATATGCTAACTCTTGTATTTGGGAACCGAACCTGGGTCCTTTGTAAGAGGAGCCAGTGCTCTTATCTGTTGAACCGTCTCTCCAGGCCCTCAACATTTTAATTCTCAACCCACTTAGAGTCCATCTCTGAATTCCATATTGAGAAATGACCCACTTTTATTTTTCTCATTGTTTGCCACAGTCGTAGTTTCTGCTCTGAGGCTGTGACAGAATGCCCTAACAACAGAGCCTTAACTGGGGGAAGGGTTCACTTCAGCTCACCATCACCCAAGGTTATAGTCCATTGGTCCATCATGGTAGAGGAAGTCACAGGTGCAGGGGCTTAGGCTAGTGAGTCCCATTGCATCTGCAGTAAAGGAGTGGAGATGAGTGATGATTCCAAACTGTAGCTCACTTCTCTTTCCCCACTGACACAGTCTAGGACCCCAGTCAGAGAATGGTGCCCCCCAGGTATGGTTATCAAGAAGGCTCTCCATGGGCATGCTCAGAAGCACAGAGCCACATGATTCTAGATTTTGGCATGTTGACAGCACTTAGCACAAATACGGAATCATTTCTTGTCACTATGTGGAGCTCTCTTCAATTAAGCTGCTATATGTAAGTGAATCTATTTCAGAGCTGGGTTGGGGTTTTTTGTTTGTTTTGAGACAGGTTTCTCTATAGAGCCCTGGCTGTCTTGGAACTCACTATTTAGACGAGGCTGGCCTCAAACACACAGAAATCTTCTGCCTCTGCCTCCTGATTACTTCAGAACTTTTTTGTTTTCAAATTCCACCTGCCTGCTCCTGTTCTTATGAAGTTGTTTTGTGGTATGTCTTAATTTTTGGTCCAGTAAATTGCTCCCTTACACTTCTGTTTGTGGTTACTTTAGGCAATTAGCAGACCTTACTTTTCATTTACTTGTTAATTAATTAATTAATTTACATTCATGGTATTCAATAATTACACTCATATTAATTACATTTGTGGTATTCATTGATTTCATTCAATAACTGTATTTGTGATATTCATTAATTACATTAATTGTATTCATTCATGCCAGGTAGTGGTGGCACATGCCTTTAATCCCAGCACTCACGAGGCAGAGTTAGGTGGATCTCTGTTAGTTTGAGGCCAACCTGGCTACTAAGTGAGTTCCAGGAAAGGCGCAAAGCTACACAGAGAAACCCTGTCTCAAAAAACCAAAAAAAAAAAAAAAATTGTATTCATTCATTAAATTCATGATATTATGTCCTGATACTCCTGTCCCTTTGTGGGGCTTTTCCATCACACAAAACAGAGATTCTGTACTTAAGAAATAATCATTGTTCTATATTCCTTTCTTCTCCATCTTGAGATAACATCTAATCTCTCTGTCTCTATGAATTTGTATATTCTATATATTTCATATAATACAATTCTATAGTATTTGTCCATTTTTTGAATGTAAAACCATTTTAAGTACACCTGCAGGAGAAATAATACACAGATAGCTTGAACATCAAAACAGGTTATATAATTCAAGTCCAGAGTATTTTAAACAAGTCAGTTTTTTTTTAATCTACCATAGTGGGCACAGGGATTGAACATAGGTTGCCAATGCTTGGCCACCAGTGCCTTCAGCCACTGAGCCATTTTGCGAGCTCCCACATGGCATCTTACCTGTTTAGTTGGCTGTTTTCCTTTCTAATGCAAGTCTCTACAACACAGGACTCATATTTACCTCTAGAGTCTCAGGACTACACACAATAATCTAGGACTTAGGTATTTTTAAACACTTACTCATTTGCATGTGGGTGCATGCATGGACAAAAGGCATGAACATGGAGGTGAGCAAATCTTGGGCAAATTGCTTTACCCTTTTACTATGTGGGCTCCAGAGATGGGACTCATGTCATCGGAATTGGTGTCAAACACCTGTGCCCACAGAGCCATCTTGCAGGTCCCTTAGGATATTTAATCCATTATTCACAAATAAATAAATGAGATGGTAACTAATGGTATGGTTGCGGATCACAACTGTGTTGGTACCTGGTATAAAATATATCGATATACCCTAGAAAAGATGAGATGTGCTGTCAATAAAATCCCCAAACTAGAACGAAAACCTGACTTGGTTTCTCTTTGTCTGTTTCTCTAGGCTCCCAAGAAACAAAACAGATCTCTAAAACAGATCCGGAAACTCACAGGTCAGAATGACTCTCTCCTTATCATTCAGCTCAAGGCTGATGACTGATGAACTGTGGACTTGCTTTAGGACTCTTTCCACTAGAAGCGGAAGAAAGCTGAAAAAGAGGGTGTGCCTGGAGAGTACGCCCATCTCTCTGACATCTTTCTTTCCAAAGTCAGTCAGACACTCCATCCTCCATTGTCTCCTTTCCTCAGGCTTCTCTGTCCTACATCTTCATGTAGAGCCCAAAGTATGGGAGAGGAGAATGGACAAGGATCAACTACCAAGAGTTTGGTGCAGGAGGTCCATTACCTTTACTCCTCTACCACAGATGTGGATGTGGGATACACATCTTTGAAGGGAAAGATGTATCAGGATCTGTGTGTTCGCCCAGTGCTGCGTTCCCATTCCAGGGCTTCTCATGGGTGACTTCTAGTACATGACGAAAGACAGGATAGTAAGCTTAAAAGCATAGTAAAACTCGATAGCTGGGCTGTACCACTCATCAGCTTCACGATGGGTGTGACTTCATCTTTGCATCCCTGTTAACTGAAGGGGGTTCTATTAGATGACATCAGTAGGCACTATGCTAACAGTTTCTTTGCTTCTGTTACAGTGTCACAGTTGGAAGAAACAGAGATGAATGTCAGTGCATCTGATCTGACAAGGTGAGCAGAATCTGTCTACAGACTGTCCTGTGACAAATACCTGTGCTGACTAGTTTCCTGTCAACTTGATACAAGCTGCCATCATTTGGGAAGAGGGAACCTTAATTGCTTGCTGCCCCCCTAACACAGATTGCCCTGTGGGCAAGCCTGTGGTATATTTTCTTTCTTATTTTTCTTTTCTTTTCTTTTCTTTTTTTTTCCTCTATGTAGCCCTGGCTGTCCTGGAACTCTCTCTGGAGAAAAGGCTGGACTTGAACTCAGAGATCCACTTGACTCTGCCTCCCAAGGGCTGGGATTAAAGGCATGTGCCACCACGCCTGGATGCATTTTCTTAATTGATGATTGATGAGGGATGGTCCAGCTCACTGTGGGTGGTACCACAAGTGAGCTAGTGGTCTCAGGTGGTACAAGAAGGCAGGGTGAGCAAACCATGAAAGCAAGCCAGTAAACAGCTCCATGGCCTCTTCTTCATCTCCTGCCTCTTGGATCCATCTTGCCCTGAGTTCCTACCCTGACTTCCCTCAGCAATGGAGTAGGTCCTGAGTGTTGTAAGCTGAAACAAACCGTGTCCCCCCCAACTTGTTTATGTTCATTGGGGTTCACCACAGGAATAGAAATCCTTCCATGATACCATCTTCATTGTAAACGCTGTATGTAAAATACCTGGCACTCTGACTTTATTTACTCTGAGAGCAATTGCCTTCTTCCTAAATTAACTTTCTATTCCTGCTGTAAAGTCATTTCAGTTCTACTGACATACCCTGCTGTGTCCAGTATTTCAGGACTTCCTACCGACTGGACCCAGGAATATGTATTCTTGGTCAATAGACAGGAGTCTTCAACAGATCTTCCAACATCTGGATAATGCAAAGTCTGGAAACAGTTACTAGGCATGGGGGCAGAGTAGGGGGAGGAAGGAAGGAAAGAAAGAGTAAAGGAAAGAGGAAAAGGAAAAAAGTTAGTTTGAGGAGCAGTGGAGAACTTCTTTTTGAGCTTTATTCATTTTATGTGTATGGATATGTTTCTAAAGGTAAATATGTGCACCACATGCATGCTTGGTACCCACAGAGATCAGAAGGGGGTATATGATCCCCTGGTACTGGAGTTACAGATGTTTGTGTCCTACCATGTGGGTGTTGGGATTCAAACTTGGGTCCTCTAGAAGAGAAGTCACTTAGTCACTGCTCTTAACAGCTGAGTTATCTCTCTAGTCCCCCCCCCGTGTATATTTGTGCATATATATGTATATATGTTATTCATTTGTATTTTTGTGCATGTGTGCACATGGGCACCACATCATGATGTGGCAGTCAGAGGACAAGCCACAAGAATCAGTTCTCTCCTTCCAACATGTGAGTCTTAGGGATCCAACTAAGGTCATGCCAAGCACAGGTGTGTGTGTGTGTGTGTGTGTGTGTGTGTGTGTGTGTGTGTGTGTGTGTATGTGTATTGGGTAAAACTTGGGTGTCATTTCTGGGGAGCCGTCCACCTTGTTTTGTGAGATCGAGTCAATCCCTGGAACTCATTAGTTATTCCTGGCTGTCCAGTGAGGTTCAGGGCATCTACTTGTGTCTGCTTGCCCAGTACTAGGGCACTATGTTCTTTTATTTTCCTGGGGGTTCTAGGGATGGAACTCAGCTTCTCTATTTGTACAGCAAGTACTTAACTGACAGACTCGTCTACTTTGCTCCTGGTGGAGGAATTCTTTACATAAATAATTGATGTTTGTAAATGCAACCCCTCTTTTCCCTCATCTCTCCCTTATACCAAAAATATTTTGGATTTGAAATAACCACTCTCTTCCTTCTCTCTAATTTCCCCCTACTGATTCCAAAGAAAATGAAAACATTTCTCTTTGTTTCTCAGATCAACACTTATGGAGCTGAATGTTTCAGAATCTGGAGATGTGACTTCCTCCTCTGTCTCTGACATTGTGGTTCAGGAGGCTATCCTACCCAGCTATTCCTGTAAAAAGGGAAAGCCTTCTACTGACTACAGCATGTCCTCTGCATCATCCAACAACTCGATCCTGTCTTATCTTCCAGCGTTTCCTGAAGGAACAGCTTGGCAATTCCAGAGTGATAGTGTACCTGTTTCCTCCCCAAAGGAAACATCTATGCCCAGGAGCCATGGCTCATCCCTGCCTACTTCTTAGCTGACAGATCGTGAGAAATCAGGTCTTTCTCTGAATGTGGCAGTTCTTCCTCCCTTCCTTCCCCTCCAGCTCTCTCCTTTGATCAGAGGAGAACTGGAAAGACATATGTCTCAGAAGGTTTCTACTTTGCAGCATGAAGTGGTACATCTGCCTGTGAAGAAATCCTGGGACATACTCAATCATTTGATGGATGTACAAGGAGTCCCTGAAGAAGAGCTCCCGAAAACTCAGTTACCTACACTCATCCCTCAGAGTGCTGAGCAAAATACCAGCACAGCTCCAGATCCTCCATCATTGCATCTTCACATGAACATTGGGGTGAATTCTGAAGTCCATAGGATGGAGGCAGTCATGTCACAACCATTTCCTTCAAGCAGGGATGAGCACCAAGAACTTAGATATAATCCTTTAGTTATATCAATGGGCCCTCCATCTCCCAGAAATTTTGGGGTTAACATAATTCAGGAAGAAAAGGCTTTAGTGAAAAAGGATTCAAAGCACATGTCAGAGCTGAATATAGAGCAGAGGGTCATACAAACAAAGATACAGATACGTATGGCACAACTAATCCCAGAATCAGGGTCAGAGGTGATAGACTCTGAGGGGTTTTCCCCACAGCTGTCAGATCAAGCAGAAACCGTGAGTATAACTCCTCAGCCACTGAATCAAGTAATTAAACCAATAAACCCGTCCTCAGCATCAACCATGGAATTAAAGAGCATGGCCTCAAGACTGAGTCAAGTCACAGATAACCAGGAGGTAACTCCTGTGGCATTGTTTCATGCCATGGATTCCATGGGGATGATTGACAAATTAAGTCCACATGTCATAGAACTAATAGGAATAGCCCCAAAGGCACAATGTCAAGTCATGGAATCAGTGAAGACAGACAACACTGCATACCTATCAAACCATAAGACCAGGGAGTATGAGTGTAGGGCCAAAGCAGACAGTTGTGGAAGCTGTGGAAATGATTCCCCAGCCTCGGCATGGAGACATGGGAACACTGACCATGACCTTGGCGTCACAGAATCAAGCCACAAAACACATCAGGATTTCTTCCAGTACAGTACATTAATATGCAATGGTAATTAGCTCAAGTGCACTGCCTGAAGCCATTGAAGATACAGAAGCCATGGATTTCATGCAGGTAACTCCACTAAGGACAGCTACACGTTACAAAATCTAGGGCTTTGATCTGAGGCTCACAGCCTCCAGCTGAAAATTTGACCCCAGTGTCAGCTCTACCAGATGTTCCAACATCTACTGTCCCAGTAGGAACTGTAGAATCTAGAAGCATAACTCCACAGCCACCATCTAAAGTCCTGGAACCATCAGGAATGACTGATGAGCTACTACTGCAATGTCAATCCCTGCATGCTCTAAAGGTGAGCCAGCTAGTCCAGGCATCTCCCACAGGAATGATCACACCACTACAGGTTGTAGAGCCTCAAGTCAAAGAGTCTCTGCAATTTCATTCTGGGTTACAGGGTCAGGTTGGAGACTCTGTGGGGACTATGCCACAACCTCAAGGCACAGAGTGTGAGTCATTTACTCCAGGACTGTCTCATCAGTTCACAGACCCTTCGGAGTTCACCCCATGGCACCAAGGCTTAAAACGTATGGAGGTAAGCCCAAGGCAAAGTCAAAACATAACAGAAACTGTGGGGTTGAACTGGCCACAAGTGAAGGATCCTGTAGAGATGCCACAGACACATAATCAAATAATGGAATCCACGAGAATGATCCCAGCAGCACCATTCCCGGTACAGGACCTATAGGAAGGGGCCAAAAAGCATCAAGTTTCAGATGCTGAATTAGTGCCAGTCATACCACTGCTTCAGGAAATGGAATATTTGGGGGGGAGCACAATCCCACAGCCTAAGGTTATAGATTTCATGGACTTACCCCCAGCACTATAGAATGTAAAATCTCAGCACCTAATCCAAGATCCAAGATTGCAAAGTATGAAATCTCAACAGTGGTATGTATAGATGTGGCCCCAGAACTATATCAGCAGAATATGCAATATAAGGAATTAACCCCCACATTATAACTGCAAAGAGAGACATCTGTGCCATCAGCCCCTGAGTCTCGGTTTTGAGATGTGAAATCTGGTCAACTGACAGTTGAGCCACAATCCCAAAACAAAAAGTCTGCACGGTTGGCCCCAGGTCCACAGTTGCAAAGTAACAAATCAGTGCATTTGATCCCCAATTCTCAGTCTCAAGGTATGGAAGAAGCTCTTTCAGCCCTATCACAGGAGTTACAAGGAGATATAAAAATGGTGGAGTTGACTCTAAGACCATCCCTTGAAGATATGAAATCTGTGAATGTGACCCCAGAATCATGTTCACAAAGCACCGGCTCTGGTAAGATAGAGCCTGTACCATTGCTTGAGGATACAAAGACTCTATTGGTAGAAGGTAGGAGTCTAATTCCTGAGGCACTGGTGGAGATTATGGAAGTTGGTGAACTGATGCCAAGCACACACTTTAATGCAACAAAATCTTTAGAAGTGAGTCCCAGACCAAGTTATCATTTCCTAGAACCTGAAGGACTGACCCTACAGCATCCAGCCTCAGAAGCAAGAGTGATCTCTGAACCTTGCTGTCAGGTGGAAGAATGTGCTCCATTGCCAAAATCATCATTAGGGATGACTCCAGCACCACTGAGCCAGACCTCAAAATCTGTGGAGTTGAGCTTACCACCACTCCAAGATACTCTTGATACTGGGACCCAGGTGGTCAAGAGATGGAAGAGACTCCAGAATCAGGAAATGCAATTTAAGATACTCTGGATTTGCTACTAGAATCAGAAGAGCAAAATATGATCTCAGGAGTGATGGCCCCAGAGCCACAGCCCCCAGATGTGAAGTTTGTTCAGGTGACTCTAGAACCGTGTTCAGAAGTTACTAACCCATCTGAAATCAGAACATGAAGACACAGAGACCTTCAGATTGACACTCTCTAAAGTTTATGATACCCAGGGGACCACTGTAGACCTACATTAGAAGTGAGATCTCTGGAGTTTAGTCTAGAACCAGGAGTGCAAGGTGAGAAATCGGAGTCCTTTGCCCCAAATTTGCAATCTGCAGAAGTGATCCCTGAACCACCTGTGCAAGTTGTAGAACCCACAGAACTAACTACATGACCCAAACCACATATTAAAGATGTGATCCCAGGGCCACAGCTCCACCAAGTAAAGTCTAGGCAAATGGATAGAAAATCACAGTTGCAAAATGAGAACTTAGCAAATGTAATACAATCATCATCTGTAGATCCTGAAAAGACAAAACCAGAGCCACATCTACAAAGTTTATCACCAAAGGAACTGATTGAGGGGACACAGCCCCCAAATGTGAAATCTGTGGATTTAAATCTAGGCCCACAGCAGTTAAGTGTCAAATTGGAATTGATGCCAGGGCCAAACATGCAAAGTGTCCAATTTCCAATGTTATATCAAGGGCTACTTCTTCAGGGGGAAAAACCATGTTCCCTGGGGCCAGAAACCAGATCATCAGATTTATCCTGGGGCCAAAGCTTCTAGAACCACAACCACAACCACCACCTGCAAAGTCAGTAGATGTAAAGGTAAGACCATGCTTGCAACATGTGAGATTCTCTGATCCCATCCCAGAGCCCAAGCACCGAGGTTTCAAATGTGGAAAGTTCATGCCAGCTATTCAGCTTCAAGACAGGAAGTGTGAGGAATTGATGCCCAAAGTTTCACGGTGAGATAGTGAAGTCCAAGCCCCCAAATGCGGACTTTGGGAAGTTAAACTGAGACCCTCAGTTACAAGATGAGAAATATTCTAAGTCAATTCTGGGGACAAAGCTTCAATATGGAAAATCTATGGAGGTCAGTTCTGGCCTATGCTTACAGGGTATGAAGTCTTCAGAAGTGATTTCAGAGGACACACTTGAAAAAGAGAAACCTGTGGGCTTTGTAAATCAGCCACTGTGGCAAGATGTAAAATCTTTACCGTGGACATTTAGTAAGGCACTTGCCAGGGAAACTTTGCAATTGGAACTGCTCAGTTATAGGATAGGAAATTACCTAAGGTAACATCAGAATTACATCTTCAAGGTATGAAACCTGAGGTAGTCAACTGTAGTTCAAAGTTGAAAGGTGTGACGTCTGAGCCCACATATGTCCAGACATGAAGGGATCAATCATGGTGAAGAATCACAAATTACAAATTTAGTCAAGAGCAACTACTTCAAAATACAAAACCCATAGTGTTCACTCATGAGCTATATTGGCAACATATCAGGTCATCAGAATCATGTGCAAAGCCTCAGGACCTGAATCTGTGGAATTCAATTCTGAGCAAGAGTTGCAAGATGTGATGTCCTCTGAGTTGGGCCTGGGAACAAGTCTTCAGTCTTTAGAGTTCAACCCTGGGCCTCAGTTGCAAGAGATAAAACCTTCTGAGGTGTGAACAGAAACCAAGCTGCCTGATGAGCCATTGCTGGAATTCAAGCATGAGCCTTGACTGCAAGTTAGGGCGTTCTGTGACCCGAGTGCAGGGCCACAGATTTACTGTAAAAATGTTATGGCATCCAATACCAGAACACAAAATGTGCCCAAGTCCTCGGAGTGTAAATTCTTCTGTATGTTTCCTAGGACCAAGTACTCACTGTGTGAATTCTTCTGCATGCACCCCAGGGCCAAGTCTTCAGTGTGTGAATTGTTCTGTATCCACCCTAAGACCAAGTACTCAGTGTGTGAAGTCAGCGTGCTCTCCAGGGCCAAGTCCTCAGTGTGTCAATTCCACTGAGTGCCGTCCTGAAGCACATTTGCAAGGTGTGAATCAATGGGCATCAATTCTAGGACCACACATTCAGTGTGTAGATACTACTGGGTGCAATCCTAAATCACATTTGCAAGGTGTGATTCCTTCCGCACCAACTCCAGGCCATAACCCTCAGTGTGAACATTCTAATAGGTGTAGTTGAGCCACTTCTTGATATGAATCATGGTAGAACATTTCCAGCACATCAAATTATGTGTGTAAATTCTGTTTGGTGCAGTACCAAAACACATTTGCAAGATGTGGATTCTTCTGCCTGTACTCAAAGACAAGAGTCACAGTCTGTAAATTCTACCATATACAGCCCTAGGCCACATTTACAAGCTCTGAAACTTCAAGGTATGAAGTTTTCTGAGTTGAACCCAGAGACAGGAATTCTAAGAGAGATGCCTATAATAGTTAAGCAAGGACAACATGTGCAAGATCTGAAGTTTGAATTAATCCAGAGTCAAATATTATAGATGTAGCACATGTAGAGTACAACCCTGGGCCACAGGTACAACGTGTGAATTTTTCTGAATTGAATCCAGGATTAAAATTACAATGCATAAATCCAGTGAAGCTTAGTTCAGGGCCATAGTTGCAAAACTTGAAGTCCTTTGAGTTGATGCCTGGATCAGAATCTCAATGTCCAAAATCTGTTCTGTTGAACTGTGGACCATCTTTTCAAGATGTGATATGATCTCTCTTAAAGGTAGGGGCGGAGTTTCAAGAGATCCCATTTTTGAAGAACCAACTTTGGATGTAGCAGCAAACCACACAAGCAATGTTTTCTTTGAGGCTTCCAACAAATGGTGTGAAATCTGTGGGAGTTTCACCAACCCCAGTGCCTGAAGATAGAATGTCTCCAGACATGAGCAAACAGCCATTGCTTTGTTTTCCAAATTCTGTGAAACTGACACCTGGCTGCAGTCTGCAGGACTTTAAGAAGTGAGGAATTTTCACCTGAACCTTGTTTTGAAAATGTTACATCTGTGAAGTTGAAGCCAGGGTCACCGACTCAAGGTGTGAATTCTCTAGTGTTCACTCCTTTCCACTGTTCTCAATGTGCTAAGTGTTGCTTTGCACCAGAGCCATGTTTTCAAGATGTAAAGCCTGTGCCACTGAGGCTCTGCTCCCAACAGCCAAGCGTGGGTCTCCAACAGTTTCCTTTAAATGACAAACTAATGGTACCAACAGCAGAGTCCACTGGGGAGTTCTTAGCAGGACCAGCACTGACTAGCGTCAAATTTTCAAATTTGATTCCAGAATCATAGCAATAGTGTATGAAACTGACAGAATTTACTTCAGAGCCATAGTGACAAAGTGTAAAACATGTGACATTGTCATCAGTGTCTCTGCTGCAAACTGGAACCTCGGTGGGGTTATCACCAAGACCATTCCTTCAAAATGTGACATCTGAGAACCAAAATCCCCAAACACGTGATCAAATTATAGAATCCTCTCAAGTGATATATAGACCAGGGCACTAGTTGGCATACTATACTGAGAAGATGAGGCGCCAATTCTCTAAATTGGTGGATTTTATTTCACTACCAGATCATCAAGATGCAGGATCTTCAGAAATGACAAAAGGGTTGGGATATAAAAGCCTAGAAACAATAAAGGAATCTATGAAGTTGACACCCAAACCAATAGATAAAGTCATAGAATCATTAGTGATGCCTCAGCAGCTCAATCTTCAAGAACCAGAATCTGTTGATCTGACTCCCACACTAAGTGATCCAGATTTGATGTCCTTAGAATTAACCCCACAGAAAAGCTTCCAGAGCCCAGAAACTCTGGAGTTGCTTTCTTGTTTGTGGCCTCAATTTAAAGATTACAAGGAGTTGCCAACAGAACAAAGCCACAGAAATCTAATAGACTGACCTTGACCTCAAGAATCATGTTGCAGAAGTAAGAATGCTAACTTGTGAGGTAAGACCAGGGAAAGAATTTCTTAGCGTGACTTCAAAGCCAATAAATAGACTGGACGTATTGAAAAATCTCTAAGACTATGTCCTCGTGACTTAGGACCTGGTGTGGTGAGCTCTGAGAAAAGATCCCAAAGGGAACAACAATCTCTAGCATGGCCACCAAGCCCATCCTATCATGTTCCAGATTCTGTTTCAGGGATAACCCCAGGACAGGGACCTCAGATTTCTGTAAGTTGAACCTCTAAGCCATGGCTGAAAATAGAAGAATCCTTAGAGTTGTTAACCCAGGAAGCCAGTCAAGTTGTGGGAGATATAGACTCTGAGGAGCTCACTTTTGAGTCCATGGCAGCCAGGGGGAGGTAGCAGGTAGGCTAACAAAGCCCAGGATGTAATTCATCCGATTAGGGTTCATAGACTCGTCAAATCCAGGTGTACGTCCAAGATTACAACATGCGCAGTGATGATATTCCCAAGAACTGTTCCTCCGTTTACCCAAGTCCAGTTTACATAAGTGACAGTAACCATGCTTACACAAAGTGTCTATGCATACTCTCCCAGTGTTTCAACAAATCTGTGGTGAAGTTATCTTGGGACCGCCACTTCAGTCTATACCTTATGTGTGATTACCGAAGCCAACTCTCAAGACAAGCTGCTGATTTGACTCCCAACTTGCATGAGCTAAATATTGGCAGAATGGCTTCAAGTCTTCTGCTACAATAATGTGACAGACCCTTAGACCTCTCTCTGAGAGGAGTTCAAGTCTAGTCCCTCCCGAAGACAAAATAGTAGTCCTTATGTTAGGAACCCTTCAAATTCTCTCTGACCTGAACCATTCCAATCTCTCTAAGGGACGAGGTCTCCGCCCTCATGGAGAGCTGACCCAATCCAAGGGAGACACCCTAGGAGGTCTCTTAGTCTGGAGAGAGAGAGGACACAGTCCTTCCACACACCTCAAGTTTGTTTAACATCGTAGAGGAGGATCCGCCCATAATATCATCACAATCACGACCCACACCTAAACCAGAAGACCCCACTACAAGTCTTATCGTCCATCTCAGAGTATGGGCAGTCCTTCAGAAAGAAGCCATGTAGTCCTCTACGAGAACCCCTTTTAGTCCCTCCTGCATATAAACACGATCCATTAAGTTCTTTTAGCAGACATGGCTTGTCTAATTAAATTTTCGAAGACTATACAAACACTCCTCATGGATTTTATGCCTCCTAGAACCACACCAAAATCCAAAATTGGACAAGTTTGAAGACATGAAGTGCAGTACATAACGGAAAGGACCTGCTCAAGAATTTGTAACCCGCAAATCTTGACCCAGCTTGCGCGCTTCCTGCTCAGCCAATCCTGCAACAACGCAGCATAGTAACGGTCCAGTCTGGAGGAGTGAGAATGGTCTCTAATTAGATCAATAAAGCCAATAATCGAACTATATCTGCTCCATAAGATCACTTGTGGGTGGTGCACTAGGTAATGCAAAAGGGAATTTAGCCAGTGTGTTGAAATTGTAAAACATTATGAGTTTCGAAACAGTACCAAAACTTGACGTTCAAACTGGGCTGTAAGCTTGGGGCCACAGATGGCAAGGTATAACAAATCACTATTTCTTAGGAAACAAAGCGCAAGGAATGGAAATTGGAAGACTGGAATACAGCCCGCAAGTTTACAAGATCTGAGAATCTCAAAGACAATCATGGTTTAAATCCACTGATTCTTGTCTGTACAGTTTGGGCACATTAGAAAAAAGCATATCCTCTCAAGCCTTGCTCTGCAAAGCAAGATCCACAAAACTACTCGGAGGCACCATACATTTTCGTTCAACTTCACTACGTATCAGGAGAGTGGCTTTGAAGTAATTCAGGGATAAAAAGCCAGGCTAACTCAAGCTCAAAAAATACCCTTTGGCTTAAAAGATTTCTAAGGAAGAAAACCAGAAAGAACTTAAAAACACAAATCACAAAGCCCTATTAAAATAGTGCGATGACCCCAGAGGATCCTTTAAGAGTATGTTACCATCAAGAACAGTAGTGTTCAAACAAGTCACTGTTTCTTCAAAACCACCAAACTAAGAAATCCCTAGCCCCAAGTTCTATGAGTTGCTTTTCCAAGGGCCTAGAGGAATGCATTCCAAATAGCACACGAATGGGATTAAATGACAGAAGCCTGAGCACAGGACAAGGCCAGGCAATTTGTGCAACCCAAAACTTGCAACCCAAAACAAAAAGGCCTTATGAATTATTAGTAGGAGAAACCAAGAGGAGCCAGCACACCACGTTGCCCAGCATAGTCAGCAACGTCTGAACCTAATCAAGAGGACACGATGCAAGAACAGGTCACCATGTAGACAAACGCTCAAACTCACACACAAAACAAAGTGAAGCATGTCTCCAACAGAACCTTTGCAAAGTGAAACCCATGGCTTCTGAAGAGATAGCCCACCGATATAGCGCGAATGTTGACGTGCGTCATAGATCAAGAATGTTCGAATATTTTCATGACGCTGATGAATATATGAATTAAGCAGATATTTATTTTTATTATTGGTGGTGAGTGTGATAGAAATATGATCCTATGATCTTAGTCTTTATCAGCGTCTGAAGAATTTACGTGCCTCTCTACCAAGCTCCAAGTGAGCAAAATGTTAATGAAAACTTTTTTGACAGCTGTACCCAAGAGAGATTGAACCTGGAGAGTTTTGCTCTGTTATTCTTTAGATAACTATTAACTTTTTGTAGAGTTCACTGTAAGTTAACATAGCTTACACCTTATTACAAATAATTTATATCAAGAATTGTTGCAGACAACTGGCGTCTCCAGAGTAGTAGAAATGTATAAGGGAACGTCTATCTCATAGCGCCCTGATTAATCGCTAACATTGGTAAATAATTGATACCATAAATCCACCGCATACACCGATTCGCAGTTGAGCATTCATTTTAGAGAGCTTCTGTATCGTACAAACATGTTTTTGCGCAGTTTATGCGACTGGATACCGACAGATCCATTTTTGGCTGCAAAAGTAGCAAATGAGTGGCTTAGTGAGTTAACAGACCTCCTTGGTGATACTACTATGACGCCAAGGATTAGCCCACTCTTCGATTTCTCATGCTCAGATACGCCAACGAGAGGAGTTCATAGCTGCCACTTCCGACTCCTAGTCCCAACTAGCCCAGTGACAGGATCCAGAAGATCTATTACCCCATCTGACGTACTTCTCTTTTTCCACACTAGTCTTTCTTGTGACCATCCATGATACAGAGCTGAGGTACTAGCATATATAGGCTCGAATTTTTAAAAGAGCAGATGTAATAGGTTCGTACATATTCAATGTTCGCATCATCCTTTATATATACTGTCTGTAAGATACACAACCCCAAATTATTGAAAAGACAACCTATAGTCTCTTGGTGGAGACAGGCGAATTACTTGTACAGTGATCTTTTAGGCAAGGTGCAATAGTCTCCACCTTATCTTAGTCCTGTTGACGATGTCTGCATATTTATGTTTCCTAGAGCTAAGCTTGGTTACATATAAGAATACCTGAGGATCGTAGGCCATGCCTCTGTCTTGAGAGTCGCGAGAGAGATGGTAACACTCGTGGCCACCATGCCTGTTCAAGTTACCTTTCGAAAAGTAATGTGTTTAGTCTTAAATGATGTCCCTATCGTTTCCACCACTGCATGTGCAATTACCCACTGATCATCTCTATCTCAGTGTCACTTTGCCCTTCTCAGAACAGGACGAAGCTGCTAATTGTAGTGTTGTTTTAGAAATCATACGTACATCGAGGAGCTCGAGGAACCGTGTAGGCCCAGGTCAATTGAAAGTGTCTAGTGGAAACTGAGGAAAGAGAATGTGGTACTTCTAGAGAAGAGATAGATGCCAATATCATCTTTACATCCAGCTTCCCTACTCGGAGGCGACTTATACTTTTGCGTTAGCGAGTAGGACCCGTGTCGCTTCCAGACTCCACCATAAAACTGAATCGCTATTGAAGAGGTAAGCACTATATCTCTTTAAACTAACTGAGTTCTTAACATCTAATGTGGCCAGCATTCTTCTGAAGCATGATCTATATCTTTAGGTGACTCCGTCATAAGACAGATAGCTACGTAGAGCCCCATATATACGGGACAGTGTTGCAGCTGCATAGCGACTAAGGGTAGATCAACCCTCTCTTCTAAAATGCTAAACTGCCATAAAAAGATTACCTATACACTGATTGTGCAGCCAACGATGAAAAGCCTTCTGAAACATGTAAGAAGACCACGTAGAATGATCACCGTTCTTTTTGGAGTCCTGATGTGCTTTAGGATTATCCGGTTATAAATTCTTTGCTAAAGAAATCTTCTTTACATCTAGGTAAAGGTACAATGATTTTAGAACGAAACTGCTTTTATAAATACGGTACTGTCTCCAAATCACACTGGGATGAAGTATCTGTAAAAACTCAGAACTGCCTGTGACCTACTCTTTTCACTAGGGTTATTTTTGAGACTCTGTAACTGATATGTAGACCTACACTCCTCTCCGATTTGTGGGGAGCGTGATTTTGGGACTTCTCCCCATGCAGCACAAGATTCGCGACACCAAGCACTGCTTGCCTGTCCTCCCCATTGCGAAGAAAAGCGAATCGTGAGTAGGGTGGGTCCATGTTTGTGAAGTCATCGTGATCTAGAGTGCAAAGCTATTCAAGGTTGTGTACTGCTCACGCCCACCCGTGTGTTTCAATCTTGTCTCTACGTTCAGTCCTCTATCTGATGGTCGGATACCACTCTAGTATCTTTGCCTAGACTTGACACACTGTTGTTCTCATTGTATGGGGTTTTACTATATTTCCTTAAAATGGTAGTATGTGAATTCTAGCCGCGTGAGCACAAAATTTCTCATATCTTAATATGATGCTTTCGACTTATGGACCTTCCTCGCTTTTTACTTTTTAGCAACCGCATCTTTTTCCTTAATACAGACAAGATAATGGAGAGGATTACTTTGTAGCTGCTCTTAGAAGTCCAGCAAACTTGAATATATTTGTATTCTGTTCCTTGCGAAATCATCCCCGCCAGAGCTGAACACTAGATAACTGATGCTGTTGTATCTCTTGTGAGAAGTGGGGTAATATTGGCTTAGTTGTCCCATCTCAGAGGCGAATAGGTCAGTAAAACCAACTACTTGGCGAGTCTTCTGTTTTTTAACCTTTGCCAGAACTGGTGACTGAATTCCCGATCCACACCTTCTAACCCTAGGGGTATATACAAATTATTAAATACAAGAGAACAGAGTAAGAGTAATTCATGATTCTGCAATCTTCGCATAACAGACCCATTTGCTTATACGTGTCTAGTAGGAAACCAGACCAGGAATTTGTTTCTTTCATTTCATTTAGAATTGTGGACTAGGAACCCCGATCACTGAAAAGGGAGGAAGAAGCATGTGTGATTTGTAATAATAGTAACGTAGCGCACCAAACAACTATTGAGTGTTATTCACAAAGGTTATCAGGGCATTGTCGCTGATTTATTTCAATGTCCTCAAGTTCCGCCATGTTCACTCCTCACAAGCTTCCAGGAGCGAAGTTCCTAATGGGTTCAAGCAATGTATTGGGGGCAGACAGGCGAAGTTCGAGGAAGGAGAGGTGGACCAGGCCACTGGATTACAAGTGTTAACCGAGGAGCCTTATGCTCTTTCATTACTAAGCTATTAATTGTTGATAGGGTTTGGGTCTCCGAGAACCACCAGAAACACTGTCATAGCAGAAGAATGTTGGAAGAACTGCATTGGGATTTAAGAGAGATGTAAGAGAGAGAGAAGAGGCACAACGAGCGCTAAGGCCTCGCATAGTGGTTAAAAAGCGGTTAATAGAGAAGAAGGGCCACAGGTCGGCAAGTTGGGATGCTGGGGAAATGTGAACGCCGGTTAGCACCCAAACGAAGGAGACGAGGCGTCATTTGCAGCGGAATTGGGGACAGATTTGCTTTACTTGGGAAGCAAAACAGAGAGTTGAAATGAACAAGACCCAGGAAGAATACTGCACCAATTTCAGCAGTGAAGAGTCTTAGAGGCCAATTGAGTCGGAATTTGCTCCTACAGAAAGTAGGAGGCCCAGCATGGCTTCCGCAATAATCTCACACTTGCAGAATCGCTTTTTGACAGGTACATTATGTGAAATATGCAAGACTTCAGCTGATATATAACAAAATTTGACACTTTATAATTAAGTAGTTCTAATAGAACCCACAAAGAGAGCAGCACACATAAAAACACAGAAAATCACCAATAAAGACTTCCCCAGATCTTCTGAATTCTCATAAACACATTCCGCTTCCCAGCTTAGCTTATGTAGAGGTGTTGACTGCATATTCTACTGCCAAACAGACAGACGACGAAGGCAGCGCAAAACAAAGTGGGGTTTGAGAACATACACGACACAGAGGAAGATAAAGCAGAGAACAGCATTGTTTATGACCAGAGGGGAAGGCCTGCAACGAAACAAGCGAGAGATCAGCGAAACAAATTCGCCAGCGAGAAAGGTCTCCGCCTAGAGGCTGTTTGACCAGGACGGAGACAAGCTTGGAAAATTAGCGAGAGACTTTATGAGATGGATAACACTAATTTACCACATAGTATGTTGCTCTCTCGTGGTGAAGTCATGAGAATTTCTCTGCAACATCACGATCTCCACCTTATTCCACACAATCTTCAGTGATCTTGAATAAAGTAATTTAGCTTTGTAAATTTACCGTCTGGCTGGATTCTCATTCATGGGAAAAATGGATATTGCGCCTACAATCCAATACAGAAGTCAGAGGCTATAAACTGCAGTGCAG